>NW_024583119.1:120028-147801 GCF_018398535.1 Haplochromis burtoni | reverse complement strand
TGTCGCAATGTTGGCAAAGAGAGGAAGTGACGTAAGATTTGCGCATGCGGGGTACCGATCGGGTTTCCGGTACGGATCTGGTAGTGACAAGGGACGAAGAAGCAGGTGAAGGTAAAAAAACAAACAAACAGCTGATTGATTCTCATCGATTATCAGGTTTACAACCAGCGGTTTGTGCTTGATGTCTACAGATTAGACACCTGCGGAGTGACGTCACATTCCCACCGTTTGTCACTAAAAACACTAATATGTGGATTTTTCATTTAGCTAGCTAATGCTAACATGCTAATAACAAACCTGCAGCTGTTACCAGAAAACGTGTCTGTAAAGGTTCTCAGTCATCCAGGTCATCGTAGTCTAAGGAGCTTGGAAAGAAAAGCATCTGGACTTCTTTAAGTTGCTTGAAGACGTTTCACCTCTCATCTGATAAGCTTCTTCAGTTTGACCCTAGAACCGAAGAAGCTCCTCGGATAAGAGGTGAAATGTCTTCAAGCAACTTAAAGAAATCCAGACGCTTTTCTTTCCGAGCTCGTTACTAGAAAACGCACACGTGCATAGCAGATGTGAGTCCGGGATCAGGCTAACCAACACGGGCTACGGCAGACTGCAGCGCACTACAACTCCCAGCAACCCCGCGAAATTGTAGTGGTTAGGTGTGGGAACGAATCATATCTCACAATAATTTCTATTGAGAGCTTCAGTAGATTTTCTTAATGTTGGCTGTGATCAGCTGATCTGCTGCTCTTTATGGGTGTATACACCTGAATTCAACAAGATGTGAGCCGATGTTTCCTGAGTTGTCCTAGCTGATTTCATCCTCTACACTGACAGTACACTGTTTATGCTGTCTTTATATTAGACACTATACAACCATCATCAACTGAAATTCATATGAATCTCTGCTACACTTGATGTAAGCTAACTGAAATGAAACCACAGCATCTGTGCACCTTTACTGTATCCACCACAGTGCAGAAAACTAACCTGTTTATCTTTTTCTCTCACTGTGAAATGCAGCTGGACCTTTAGCTGTAACACACTGTGAGACAAACTGCACACAAACAGTTTTTATATGTTTGCTGATGTTTGTTGAGCTGATAGAAATGCTGTATTTCAAACTGCCTGACACTTAAAAAAACGTTACTCCCTTTATGCTCGCTCCTCTTCAGCAGGGCTAGCTAGATGCTGAAGTACCGCAAACACAATTCATGGACACCCCTGGCGATGACTATGAAGGTTCGCAGTGATATAAAATAATTACTCCCCTCAGATGTGTTAAAACTAAAGTAAGGAGCCGTTTTGAAAATGTAAGGAGTAGAAAGTTCAGATATTTGTATAAAGTGTAGGGATAAAAGTAAAAAGTTGTAAAAAATAATAATAATAATAATAATACTCAAGTAAAGTACAGATACCTGAAGATTCTGCTGAAGTATTTGTAATTCGTTACTTCCCACCTCTGGGCCCAGACTAGGTAAATGTGGAGGGTTCAGGAAGGACATCCGGATCAGGCATGCAGGCCATAAAAAATCAGATTTCCATACCGGATCGGTCAGGCCCGGGTTAACAATGACTGACTGGGTGCTGCTGGCCGGCAGGTGCAAACTGGGCTACTATTGGCTACTACTACTGACTACTATTGAAGATGAAGGAAGAGGAGAGGGAGAATCAGAATACTTTAATAATCCCTAAGGAAATTATGTTGTTACAGTTGCTCCAAGACAATAACAGTAACAGACTAAACTAAATTAAATAATATAATATATTACAATGTTTACAAAATAATAACGGGCAGCATGGTGGCACGGTGGTTAGCACTGTTGCCGCACAGCAAGAAGGTCCTGAGTTTGGTTCCACCATCAGGCCAGGGTCTTTCTGTGTTTTTGCCCGTGTCTGCGTGGGTTCCCTCCGGGTACTCCGGCTTCCTCCCACCGTCCAAAGACATGCAGTTTGTGGGGATAGGTTAATTGGATAATCCAAATTGCCACTAGGTGTGAATGTGCGAGTGAATGTGAGTGTGAATGGTTGTCTGTCCTTGTGTGTTAGCCCTGTGACAGACTGGCGACCTGTCCAGGGTGTACCCCGCCTCTCGCCCTATGATAGCTGGGATAGGCTCCAGCGCCCCCCGCGACCCTGAAAAGGATAAGCGGAAGCGAATGGATGGATGTTTACAAAATATAAGAAATAGCTCCAATGTATACAAATATATTTATAAATATCAAGAATATTAGAGACATGACATATACATGATTGACATTTTACTCTGACCTGTAAAACGTTGTTATTTTACTGTACAGGATGGGCAGAAGGGTGTAACTTCTGCATTGTGCATTAGATGGAGGAGTTTTACGGAGATATCCACAGGCAGGAATGATTTCCTGTGTCGTTCAGTGGTGCCTTATGGGTAATCGCAGTCTCTCACTGAGTGTGGTCCTGGGACTGGCCAGCACATCATGGAATGGGTGGGAGGTATTATCCAGCATTGTCCTTATCTTGGACAACATCCACCTCTCAGATACCACCCTAAGGGAGTCCAGCTCCATCCTCACAATATTACTGGACTTGGGGATCAGTTTATTTAGTCTGTTGGCATCTGTGACCCTCAACCCAACAGCATGCAATGGCACTGGCGGCAACAGACTCATAGAACATCCTAAGCATTGTCCGACAGCTGTTGAAAGACCTCAGAGACACGTCTGGCCCTTCCTGTAGAGTGCAGTGGTGTTTTTAACCCAGTCCAGTTTATTGTCTGTGTGTACTCCAAAGTATTTATAGTCCTCCACAAAGTCCACATCGACTCCCTGGATTGAAACAGGGGTCACAGGATTCCTCATCCTCCTAAAGTCCAGGTCCTTCTGAGAGGGCATGTTAGGACTAGGAGGCAGCGAGACAGAAGGAAAGGCAGGAGTGTGTAGGTGAGAGTAGGACTCTAAGTGTTGGGACTGTGATGGGAAAGGGAAAGAGGGTAGATATACTATGAGAGACCAGCAAAGGCCAGGAGCAGTGGAGGTGGATTCTGCTGTACCTTGGTGTAGATGGAAAGAGAAAGAAAGTAGTGGTAATGTTCGAGGTAGAATATGTAAATAGGGTTGTGGCAGTAAGGAGAGTCTGAAAAAGGATCATGATTTTGAAGCTAAAAGTCAAAAGGTGTGAAGTGGTAGAGAGTGTTCCCACACGGTTAGCGTGGTGATTGGAGCGGACTTTAAAGGATATGTAGGTGAAAGGAACATCAGACAAATGCTTTTCTTTGTGCACTCGTGCTACAGTCAAAGCTGATTTCAGTTTTTGAGTGGGAAGAGAAAAATGGTGGCATGGTCTACAGCTGCTGAGGGGTGGGGATATGGACAGGCCTTTAGATTTGAATGCACAAAAGAACAAGAGCGCGATGGTAAAGAGTAAACTACATTCAGTAAAGAAACAACTGCATTATTCTGTTAACACAACATCTAATAACATCTGCACTGAGAGCATGCTAACACAAAGCTAGCCAAGAGCGCAGAGTGATATTAAAGCTGAGTTGTATGCAGACCCGAACCCAGCAGCCAGAGCCTGAACTTCATCATGTAACAAAGACAGTAATGAGCAGTCAGGCTGCAGCGTCCGTTTCTACCTGTCCATGTGTGTACTGTAGAATCACCCTGGCAACCACTCTGCAGTGTGCTTTGGCCGATTTTTGGTTTTACTTTGTGTTTATGTGTAAAAATTGTATCCTCATTAGGATAGAGATCTGTGTCAGGTTTATACTGTTAAAAGTAAATGTGTGACAGTTGGTTCAGGTCATTTCTGGAGTAATGAGAAAGTAATGTAACAAGTAGTGTAATAAATTACTTTCTTTAGCGAGTAATTAAGTAACGTACTTTATGAAAAGTAATGAGTAATGTTTAACAGATTTTTTTTTGACCAATAACATAATAGTGCTAATAATACACACTGAAAATGAAAAATATGAAAAGCTTAGCATATGCTGAGACAGTGTTTCTCACTGTGCGCCACTTCCTGACCTGTGATCTCATCACATGATCAATAAGGAGAAAAAGAATGACATCATGTGATGCAGGCTGTCTTACCAGCTAATAGCTTCCTTCCTTTTTGTGTTGACAATTTAAATAAAGAGTCACTAACTCTTTATGTCCAGATGATTAAGAGTAAAGTTGACGAGGAAGACTACTGGCACAGCTCCAAGTTTAAAGCGTTCACCTTCGATGATGAAGATGATGAGTTAAGCAGGGTAAGACCTCCAGAACCAGAAGCAAGAGTGAATTGTTCTAGCCCTGCATGTGTGTCATTGACTTGATGTGGCTCTCAGGTGTGATTTTTAGGTGTTGTTGTCTAACAGTTGAAGGAGTCTCGGCAGGCAGTAAATAATATACGGCGGCTGGTGGAGGAAGACGATGACGAAGATGATGTCGAGAGGATCAGCTGGAGTGGCGAGCCAGTCGGCAGTAAGACCCCTACATTCTCCTCATTGGTCACTCCTTTGGAGAATGCTGAGATTTGATTGGTTATAGGGTGGTTACCTGTCATACTTGTGTCCACAGGTATTTCCTGGTCCGTTAAAGAGACAGCTGCCTCCAGTCAGAGGGCAGATAGAGAGCCTGCCTTCCCCAAAATTAGCACTGACACGCCATCGATCAGTAGGAGCCAATCAGGATACTCGCTGAGCTCTCTATTCAAAGGTGAGGACGGTCACATGACTCAGATAGACCGAAGCCTGATCATGTGATTCACTGCAGTTGTCATGTGATTCTGTGCAGGAAAACCTAAGGTAGGGAACTTCCAGACCTTCAGTGACGGTGAGTCCTCAGATGACTCAGGTGGTGTTCTTATACTTTTACGATATTTTACCTAGTCAGGGTCATGTATATAAATGAATGGTGATTGGATGAATATGGGATGATGTTGAATGGTGATTGGATGAATATGCAATGATGTTGGTTGGTGGTTGGATGAATATTGGATGGTATTTAAAGGTCAAATAATGGTTGTATAAATAGTGGGTGATGATTAGATGGTGATGGATGATGTTTGGATAGTGATTGGTTGATGGTTCGATTAATAATGAATGCTGATTTGATGGCGCTTGGATAATGGCTGGGTGAATACTGGTTGACTGATGGTGGTTGGATGTTGTTTGGTGGTTGCATGGTCATTAATGATGGTCAGATGATAGAGGATGTATGGTGGTTGGATGTCTCACTCAGACTGACATTTGTTTTTTGGGGTTTTTAGCACTTACTGACTCGTCTGTCAGGCTCTACGCTCCTGAGCTCCGAAAACCAAAGTCTGAGTACAAGGTAAGATTACCCTGGTTAAATAGGGTGTTATATTTAGTAATCTAATTACTATGGGTGTGTTATATGGCTGTTCAAATATTGTGATAACTGTTAATCTCATTACAGTTATGCTTCAAAATCCAGTTACTCTTGGGTATTCTGATTACCCATGAGTAATTCAATTATAATATCATTAACCTGATGTAAGTTGATGTGCACGACTAGTCGACTGGACAACTAATCTTCACTGTTGTCACTAGTCAGTACCAGACATATGAGTCATTTAACCTAGTTGTTTTACATTTGAATTAATCCCCACTGCTGGTAAATAGTTGTGTCCTAATCTTATGGAACCATCTGCCAACAGGTGAGAAACGCCAAAAATCAGCCTCATATTTTAGTCACCACTGTTATTGCTAGTTCTTTTAAAGGCAAAAGAGTGAAATCACAGACAATCCTTAGCAATAGGGCGAGGAGTTCAGTTGTTTGGGAAGGATTTAGAGTAGAGTCGATGCTCGTCCACATTTAAAGGAGCCAGTCGAGGTAGACACCAACTGGGTAAGGTGGTCCGACCAGGGATATCCTGCCAGGAGGAGGCCGCTGTGTACACCTGAGACATGGGTCATGTTTTGTGAACTCAAAACATGTTTTAAATAATTTGGATTCCTCAAAACAGCCACCCTTTGCTTTGCTTACTGCATTGCACACTCTTGGCATTCTTTCGAGGACCTTCATGAGGTTGTCACCTGAAATGGCTTTCCAACAGTCTTGAAGGAGTTCCCAGAGATGCTGAGCACTTGTTGGCCCTTTTGCCTTTGATCTGCGGTCCATCTCATCCCAAACCATCTCCATTGGCTTTTTAGGTCATGGTAAATGGTAGATGGACGGAGTCTTATATAGCGCTTTTATACTCTGTAAGGTTTTCTGACTGATGAAAGGTGTGACGTGTAACTGTTTGCACAGACCATTTTTTGAAAAAACAATTATCGGATTCATGAAGCTGAACTTAAATCATGCATAAATGATTAGTATTTATTCAGGTTTGGATGTATGCGTTTGTAAAATAGTTATACTCTTGCTCAGATTGCTTCCAATTTTTGTGTGGATTGACGTACGTTACACACAAATCACTGCACACATCGGTAAATCTTAGTTTATGCTTTTGGGTCATGTCGTACGCATTTGCAACCCTTTTGTGGAAAATTCCTCTCCGTATTTAATCACCCCCCTCTTTGCCGGTCAGAGTAAATTTTTAAACCAGGCTTGAATCAGGGCCATCCTGATACGCATGAGGAGGAGCTCACTGATGAGTCGGAAACAATATTTAGTGTTGATTATGTTCACAACGGAGAAAACTGCCTGGCTTTTGTGTGTGGAGCCAAACATGGTGACTTTCCTCACACCTGTGGAAGGTCGGCTTATGCAAATGGCTCTTTTGAGTCCACATCTGCTGGGAGATCGCATCTGCAGAGGCCCAGCATTCATCTGTTGCTCTATTGTCACTGTACACTTTTTTTTGTTTTTGCACAGCATGTTCGTATTGTTTCGTGCCACCAGTCTCTCTTTATTCAGAGTTTTCAGACACAGTTGTCTGTGTTTCTCCTTTTCTTTTTTCTCCATCGCTGTCTTTCTTCTTTTTCACTGTCTTTTCAGGTGTAACTAAGTCTCAGCTGTCAGATTTACCGCCTGGAGTATACAGAGTTCATTGGCTGAGTGGTATCACATGGGGTGGCTTAAGTTGCACCCAACTGGTCTGTGCATTTCTTCAGCCACTGAACCACTACCGTAAAGACCAGAAAATGCTGGACCAGTTAAAACAGAAGCACCCTATCAGCTTTGAAATTTTTGCCTTCTGTTTTTACTGGAAGTCCGGTTCCATATGGGACCGCTTGTGGTTGCAGCTCAGGACCCCAGTCCGCCTATTAGTGACCTCTGGCTTATGTTGGCATTAAACGGTTCTCAAATTTAACTCCATATCCGTATTTCTTAGTTTTAGACCAGTGGCTTACTCTAATATGTTTCCCTCATTTAGTTGACTAAGAAATTAGTCACCATTGCTAATTAATTATATATATTTAATAATTAGGCAGCACGGTGGCACGGTGGTTAGCACTGTTGCCGCAAGCAAGAAGGTCCTGAGTTCAATTCCACCATCAGGCCGGGGTCTTTCTGTGTGGAGTTTGCATGTGTCTGCGTGGGTTCCCTCCGGGTACTCCGGCTTCCTCCCACCATCCAAAGATATGCAGTTTGTGGGGATAGGTTAATTGGATAATCCAAATTGCCACTAGGTGTGAATGTGCGAGTGAATGTGAGTGTGAATGGTTGTCTGTCCTTGTGTGTTAGCCCTGTGACAGACTGGCGACCTGTCCAGGGTGTACCCTGCCTTCCACCCTATGATAGCTGGGATAGGCTCCAGCACCCCCCCCCCCCCCCCGCGAGCCTGAAAACGATAAGCGGTAGCGAATGGATGGATGCTAATTTAATTACTCTGGGGTAATGTGATTACAGTTGTGTAGTCCTGTGCTGTCATTTCTAATGGTGATATGGTTATTGTGATGTCAGGATTATGTCAGTGATTGGTCACCTGAAGAGACGGTTCAGAGACTTCAGCAAGGAAAGGTAACACACCTGTTCACCCAAGTCTGAGTATTTCTGCTCTGTATTAATATTGTAAGTATTTGTACTGTGTGGCAGGCCGTGTCTCTGGAAAAATTCAGTGTGGTACTCTGAGCGTCAGTACTCTGTAGTAGTAGTACTGTGATTATTTGTACTGCATTGTAGGCTGTGTCTCTGGAGAGGTTCCGCACACTGCAGGACAAACTGCTGCTGCTCGATCACGCCATTGCTGCTCATGATGGAAACGTCATCACGGCTGTAACTTGATTCATAACGGCATCATTTAAACTTTATTAACCATCCCATCAGACACAACTGAGCATGCTCTGTTTATGTTTCAGGTTTTAATCTATCTAAAGAGGACGCTCTGTAAAGGTGAGTGTGGTCTTGATCCCGGTCCTGCAGGTTGATTGGTTCTCCCACTGACTCTGTTTTTGTTCTCAGAGGTTTTGTTTCGAGAGCTGGAGTCCAGGCAGACAGCTCTCAGACACTTCATCCACTACCTGAGTGAGACCCAAAACCAGAGGCTGCTGCTGGAACTGCACAGGTTTGCTCTCACCTACAAGTACACCTGTCCCTGCTGATTACTGCCCTCGTCTGTATGAAGCGTGATGCTGAACATGCTGCAGGTGTTCTTGTGACTGAGTGATGAGGTTCAGGTCGGCAGGTAGACATTCAGGTGTGTCACAGGTATCTGGTGTACACCTGTACAGATAGAACTCTTTTGATGTGTTTGCTTTCTTCCCGTTCCTCAGAGCACTGGGCAGAGCTGAGGATGCGGCGGTATGTAGTACTCTGTAGCTATAAACAAATCAACATTAATTCTTCTGGCGTTCATTGGGCTGATGATGATGCCATTTCCTGTTTTCATGGCAACAGCTGCTTCAGTATAAGGAACACTTGAGCATCACAGATGAAAACAAAAGACGGGACTTCCTGAAGAACTGCCTTAGGTCAGTAATCTGATTACACTCAGGTAACTGTTAGTGTTTGTTGTTTACAGTTGTTTGTTCGTTGTTTTCAGCCTCCCATTTTCTGCTGAGGACCTGGCCCATGTTCAGGATCACTACACTCTATTGGAAAGGCAGATCATCATCGAGGTCAGTAACCAGTTAATTAAGTTCATGGCGAGGTTGAAGGTTTCTGATTGACTAGATCCAGTTTAATCACTGTTGTTGCTAGGTGACAGACCGGCAGGCTGAGCGTGGAGGGAAGGTGGAAATTTTCCAGAAGTTTCCCAGAAAAGCTTTGATCCTCAACATGCCGCTGATCACCACGCTGTACTACTGCTGCTTCTATCACTACGCTGAGCCAGAGGTCAGTCTGTTAGCCTGTGTTAGTTTTAGTTCCTGTTAGCCTGAATTAGTGTTAGTCCCTCTTAGCCTGAGTTAGTGTTAGCCCCTCTTAGCCTGAGTTAGTGTTAGCCCCTGTTAGCCTGAGTTAGCAGTAACCTGCAACAGTGTTTATATTTCAGGGGACCTTCAGCAGTCCGTTAAATATCCGTCAGACCTTTAAGGTGAGAGCTGACTGGTTTGCTTTGACTTTTGACCTCTTTTGATCTGTTTGACTCACTGACCTGTGACCTCTGAACTCAGATCTCAGAAAAGCAGTACTTTGTGACTGCTTTGGCTGCAAGGGCGAAGCTGAAGGCATGGCTGGACGTGGACGCTCTGTTTGCCAGCAGGAATTGGCTCGGGTTCACCAGGAAGAAATCACCACTGAGCTTCCAGCGAGTTGTTGACATCCTACAGAAGAACTCCGCCCCCACACACGTGAGCTACTGTAACACACCTGGTACAGAGGTAGAGAGAGCCATCAGCTTGTTATTGATTTTTGATCATTGGTTATTGATTACTGTCAGGTGCTGCAGGACTACGTGGCACTTGTGGACGACGGAGAGTTGAGGCTCACTTTGGCTCAGAAACATAAATGTCACGACATCGTCATCAGTGTGAGTCTGCCAAATTTGATTTAGCTGCTTGTGGTGGAATTAAGGCACGACGGGTCCAAGGATCATAGTTTTGAGCCATTTTATTGAGCACTTCTCACCACAACAACCAACCCTTGAGTCCCCGTGTTTTAACACCACAGGTGCGATCTGCAGATGCCGTGCAGGTGCGTCCGCACGGCACCACAGACCACGCCCCACCACACTGCTGCTTTAAAAATGACCAATCAGAGAACAATACTTTGTATGATGCCATGATGATGTTGTATCTCTGGGCAAATCAGACATACCGGGACATGAAGGACCGGCAGCTGCTGCTGGGATACCGTGGGAAGGTGGTGAGGGGCTCAGCGGAGGAGAGGAAGATTGATGACCTGCTCAGCAACCCGGTGAGGAGGGCTCCTTTGTGAACTATATCATGTGACTTGACATGTGACTAAACTATTTCTTCTTTTCTTTCAGCAAATTCGCTGGAAAAACTAACATGGCTGTCACCATGGCAACATGAATGTCCTTCCAGCCCATCTGTGGCTGTCTGAATCGATGTAGCTCTGCCTACATAGCCAGGAAGGGGGAGAGTCATGACTCTGATGTTCCTTTGAAAACAGGAAGTGACTATATTGATGTGAGAAAGAGGGGGCGGAGTTATTTCTTCATGTTTCATCAGATAATTGGACACACCTCTGACATTAATTCTGACATCATCACGCCAAATAAAATAAAAACACAGATTAATGCTTCAGGGCAGCATGCTGGGATACGGATGCTGCTGCCATATTTGTCTGAGAATGTATGGGTGCTCTCAAATGTTCAGGTTGCCACCTCTCATAGACAGATCTATCCTAAAGCGATCGGGTTTGAAGTTTGTCTAAAAGTTTCCCAAGTAAAACAAAAATCCAAAAGCTGTGATCAATCCCATGTTTCTGTTAACATGAAGAGCGGACTGATGTATTAAATATTCCTGTACTGTGTGAGAAAATAAATCATAACTTTTAATTAAGAGACATCAGAAACAGCTGATTTTTGCTTAATGGATTTTTTTTAACCCTTTATTTGTTCACAAACATAAAGTGCAAAATAAACACAAACATCCCCAAAACCCATCTGTCTGTTAAAAACAGCCAATAAACATTTATATATCAATTATTGACTCTCCTCATTTGTATATAATGACGATTTCTTTCATCACCACATGAGAGATTAAAGGGAAATAAACAGCAGCTTTGAAGAGCAAACATTCAGATATTTATCGAGTTTTCAGGCCAAACATCGATATTTTTCACTCCGCTGGCTCTGAATGTTGGCGCTTCCTTCTTATTTTACACGTGTTCTACAGGTTTGTGTTTACAGCCCCGTGCATTTTATGAGACTCCTCGTGCTGCCAGCAGGCGGCGCGCGGTCGCGGTTTCACGTCATTGAGACTGAACGCGTGCAGGCTGGCGTTTATCGATGGTCTCCGATAACAGACGAAAACGAGGTGTCGATGAGACGGTTAGGAGTCACGTGACTCTGGGGGACGTCACTGAGCATCACTTCGTTAAGGAGCAGCACGAGGACAGACGCAAGCTTCACCGGAGGACAGCAGGCAGCGCGTGCAGGTACAGAGACATACACTTACTGCAAATACACTGTAGTGCTGCCAGGTTTATTAGACAGAGTACTTCATTCTGCTGTAATAGCATTAAAGTCACTTGGTGTACTTCAAATATTCTGAGTGTACTTTCAGTTCACATAGTACTGTACAGAGAGGTTACTGATGAAGAACCAGTATTATTGATCGAGTTATTAATCCAGTCGATCGATCAGCGGGACACACAGCTGATCGAAATATTCGTTTAAAGTGAGTCAGTCGGTGATGAAGAGGAGGATGAGAACAAAGAGCATCAAATATTCACACTGAACCTCAAGTGCAGCCTTGTCCCTGGGCTCTTTGTTCCTGTTTCTCTAGTGACTCTGAAACACGCCAAAGATAACGCAGTGTGACATAGAGCTGTCAGCAGAAGAAGAAACAGCTCTTCTTGTAGTATGTGTAAGAGCAATAACAGAAGATAGTTGATTGGTTAATAAAGTAACAATAACTGTAGTACTGAGTACTTGGTATTTTTACTGCAGTAACAAATGAGTACTTTAATGTACACTTTAAACTTGCCGTGCACTTAGAGTACTAATAGTGCATTGTACACAGTACTTCTGCAGCTCTCCTTTGAAGTACTGTTACAATGACTTTATGTGTGAACTGATGAGGGATCAGTATGGAGGTGAAGTTATCGATCGCCATTTCAAGTATGTATTCCTGTGTCAGGTGTGTAAAGGGGAGGAATCAGCTGAGACCTCTGATTGATGGATTCTGATTGCACATTTCAGACTCATTATATTCCCGGAGGAGGAAGAGGAGGATCATTTCAGGTAAACTGTCTTCTCTGAGTACATTGCACTCTGTGGAGTGCTCAGATTGAAACCACAGAAAAAGAAAGCTTACCTAGCCAGACCCAGAGATGCGTGGTTTCCATGCGCCGATGAGGTGAGGTTTCAGCATGACAGACGTGAGAACCATTATTGTGGCAAGGTTTCCTGCAGCAGTTTCCTGTGCAGGCTCACTTCAGACAGGAAGTCATCTCATAATCGTGATCGGTCAGCCTGATGACCAATCGATCAGGTGGTATAAAGGTCAGAGGAAGCTAACAGTGTCTGACTGCGCCCACAGGAAAGATTCAGGTCGCTGATGAACTCGCTGATGAGTTTATAAACAGCGAGCACAAAAAAACCCTTTAAGACCCTTTAAGAACCCTTTAAGATTTAAAAAAACAACGTGTGAACTCCTAGAAACAGATTCAACCTCTGACGATGTCTTGTATGAATTGACATGACTTTATTTCATGACCTCGGAGGAACTTTTCCTTTTTTTAGTGAACATGAGCAAATCATGAAAATCTGCATACTTGAGGCTGGAGAGCATAAATAAATAGTCCCAGACCTGGATCTGGAACAGGTCGGCTCACCTTAAAGTGAATTCATTACCTCCTGATAACAGCTCAGTCCTGATACAAGTCCAGAAATCCCAAATTTACCTGCAGGCAGCTGGTGATCCAGCTTTCAGAATTTAGATGGTTAAAAGCTCCTTTACGACACTGAAGGTTTTTGACTTTAGAAGGAAGGGGAAGTGAAATTTACTTTACAGTCTCAAATTCTTTCAGGGTTTAGTTTAATTTAATCTCATAACAGATTTCTGATCACCTGGTTTATTCTTGCTTTGCGGCGCTCACCAGTATGGCTTTAACTCTTTGTCACAGATCAGCCACTCAGCCTGCGCTCGTCTGTGAGGGGAAAGTTCTTTTCATTCAAGTATGTAGTGATGAATAAATCAAGTTTCAGAATAAGAGTGTGGGTGAGATGTGAGAGCTCAGACCTTTTTTTAATGATCGAGCTGTTTTTGGCCTCATTTGGTGTTAAAATCATGCAGAAACCAAAAGGCCTGTGTTCTTTATCCCCACTCTCTCCATTGAAGGTCATTATTCAGGGCTGTGCCAGGTGTTATATGAATTGTGCAGCCCACATACAGCAGCCGAAAACCTCCTCTCAGACCGCCGTTTGACACCTTCAGGTGCTTTTTCAGCGTGACACTGATCAGAGCAGCTCTCGCTGCTGAGCATGCTCAGCTGGGTCGGATTCTGCTGCCGTCTCCATGGATCCTGTCTGACCTTCTTGTGTGATTCCTTTCACTGTGCTTTAAGTTACGTTTTTATTTATGCTGATATCAGTCTTTGAGATACAGCCAAAGACTCTGATTGGCTGTATCTCTCTGCAGATGATTAGCCCTGGGCTCTGATTGGTTGTCTCTCCCCGCAGACATCATGCTGACAGTCACCGAAATGGTGACCCAGACGACCAATCGAAGTGACCTGAACTGCACGCTGCCGCATGATGAGGGCCGCCTACCGCTGGTGCTGCTGTACAGCGCCGTGCTGCTGGTCGGTCTGCCCGCCAACCTGTTGACAGTCCTCCTCACGGGGTTGCAGGTGCGCAGGAAGAATGTGCTGGGCGTGTACCTGTGCAGCCTGTCGGTCTGTGACCTTACCTACCTGGGGACGCTGCCGCTGTGGGCGATCTACGTGAACAGCGGTCACAGGTGGCCATGGTCGTCAGCGTTCTGCAAGCTGACGGGCTACATCTTCTTCAACAACATGTACATCAGCATCTTCCTGCTTTGCTGTGTCTCCTTCGACCGCTGCGTCGCCGTTGTCTACAGCCTGGAGTCCCGTGGCCTGCGACGGCAACGCCACGCCGCCTTTGTTGTTCTCGCTATCATCCTGGTGGTGGCCATCGGGCACGCCCCTGTCTTCACCATGAAGGAGGGCGCCACAGAGGGTTCGCATCACTGCTTCGAGCCGAGTCAGAGCAGCGCGATGGTGACAGGCTTTTACTACGCTCGCTTCGTCATCGGCTTCCTTCTCCCGCTGCTGTTGCTGGTGGTCACCAACCGCGGAATCCTGGCTAATGTGCAGCGCAGCACAGGGCTGCAGTCGGCACAAAAACGCCGTGTCCGGCAGTTGGCCGTGGGTGTGGTGGTTCTGTTCCTGGTGTGCTTTGCCCCATACCACATCATCCTACTGGTCCGAGGCATCATCTTCCACTTCCCGTGGCTTGACAACTGCTCGTTTCAGAAGGCCATGTACACACCCTACACCATATCGCTGGGCCTGTCCACCATCAACAGCGCTGTCAACCCAATCCTGTACGTCTTGTCAAGCAACAACATTCGAAAGGATCTACGGCGAGGACTTGCACAGGTCTGTGGCAGAGTGCTGGTGAGAACTCCGTCCAACACCAGCCAAAACAAAATCCAGCCGATCAACAACTCTTTAGAGCTCAACACGGGCAGTGAGAGGCTGGCAGCAGGAAAACCACCCGGGACCTGAGGTAGCGGTTCCCCAACACTGCAGTGTCCTGAGGTGACCGCAGAGGGGCAGGACCAAGAACCGGGGGACTTTGAGTGCTACGCATGCACAGAAAAACAAAAACAGAAATGTTTGGAACAAGAACTTTAGAGACAGAAGCTAGAGTAAAGAAGGTGACACAAACACGAGGACTTGAATAAGGCCTGAGAGACGTTGATCTGTGATGTTGCAGTGCTCTGTGTGCACTGCTGTGTTGCACACTGTCAGCCTCCCTGCTGCCACGTGTTAGACTGAAACAGCAGCATCGTACCTGATGGCCGAACACCTAGTGCGTGGCCACTCCCGCAGACACAGAAACATGTAACTGCATCTCAAACATTCACACCTGCAGGGAACTAGCAGGCCAATCAGAGCTCACAGAGACGATGTGACTCAGTTGTCGTTGATATCTGATTATTGATCACATATCTGTGTCCAAATAAACTCATTTTTATTCCCATTTCACCTGCTCAGGTGTTCAGAAGGTTCACGGTTCACCTGCCGGGTTCCATCAGAAACAATTTTTGTGTGCACTGAGGAGCAGTTCATGTCCTTTCTGTTGTTGAGGGGACACTTTTTACTGTAGCACTTCAACCGGACAGACAGGTGACCTCACATTATTGTTTTCTCTGAACCGTAGCTACATCACACACCTGGTCTCACAGTTTTTAAACTGTATTCAGTGAATGGCTAATGTCTTCTGTCATCATTAAAAAATGTAAATTTTTCATTTTCACTCATGTGGACTTTTTTAAAGCAATTTGAATTAAATGTAACCGTGATCAGTTTCCAGTAGCAGGACACAGACAGAAATTTGCATAGTAAAGAAATTAGAATATAAAAAAGGGGGGAAAGAGAATGCGAATAGAAGCATAAGGATAAATATAGCATATATACACATATATAAATACAGAATATATAAATAGGCAGTGAAAAATACTCATTAATGAGATGTAGCAGCCAATTGTCTATTGCACTTTTCGACTATTGTGCAAACACTACAGCTTAGTTGCCCCCCCCATATAACCATCGTATGATCACGTGACCTAAACCACCTCCATTTCCTCAATCAGATAACGAGAGTATCAGAGAACCTGGAGAATAATAACCCAATGCTGGAAGCATAAAACTACAACACCCAGAAGACGGACTACAAAATGCTGACATTACAGAGGTTTTTTTTTTTTTAAGAACAACTTTATTTATACAGAACACATGTCAGCGTCCACGCTAGGAAAAGTTTACAGAGCGCAACATTAAAACACATTAACATTAACAGAACCACATTAGAAATGAATAAAGATAATAAAAACAGAAAGCTGTGAGTCCCACTGAAGGCTCCACCCACCCTGACCTCTGACAACTAAGAGAGTGAACAGTATTGTGTCCAAAAAGAAGCTCAGATAAACAGAATTATAAGCTTCAGGTGCATCAGGCATTTATCAACAAATCTGAGTTGCTGATAGCTTTTTCTTTTTTAATCTGATGGAGTGCTACTATGAATTATGGGATGGAATCGTCTCATCATCATCACCTCTTCACTGATTGGCTGCGATCACCCACAAACTAACTAAAAATAAAATGGAATCACTTCCTGTTTAATCTGATGGCTGGTGACAGTGAAGTTTATTTTGTAGTTTTAATATTCAGGAACTTTATTTTCTGTCACATTGAGACTTTTCAGGGTCACAGATAAGGTGAGAGTGGATGGCAAGTTGGATGTGCCTTACATCAGTGATCACAAAGATAATTCTATGAAGAACTCAACAAAAAGCACGAGAGGGGGTTCATCAAGAGGTGAACACACAGGAAGTCGACTGCTTTAGAGCAGCATGCGTCTGTGGTTAACACTGTGCATGTGCATGTAGGCGTTTGAGTGGAAACAGGAAGCCGCAGAGAGTGCGAGACTGCAGAAAAGAAGAAGTCCCAAGAAAATTCAGCAGGTGTGCGAGCAGCTGCTCCTGCCAGACAAGAGTTGAGAGGAAAAAAAAAGGACTATTAGAGTGAGGCTCACCTGAGACGCACCTACAGGTGTTTCAGCTTTTTATTTGTAAACGTCCAGTAAACTCAAACTTTGTGACGTGAATAAACAGATGTGATGCCAGAGGCAGGCTCGAGCTCCAGGTTCATCACGCCATTGTAGAGGGAGCAGCAGGAAGTCTGACCTCATTCCTGCTCTGCTGTGATTGGGTCTGTTGTTGCACTTCTGCCTCTGAGACGCTTTGATTGGCCGAGCTCCTGGAAGGCAAATGCTCAGCCTCATTAATGTTTAAGCAGCCTGTCAGACAGCACCCAGGGGAAATGAATCATTGAAGCTGACCTGAATAAGAACAGCAGGACCCATGGAGCAATTAACCAGAGTCAGAATTAACAGGAAGGTGGAGCTTTTCGGCTGATGCTCCTGTTGATCAGGCCAATCACCTGTCTGTAAACACATACCTGAGATCTACTCTTTAAACGTAGTCAGTTTGGCCCGAACCTGCTTCCACTCAGATCACAGGTTATGTCCAAACCCCGGAATCAGGCCAATCACCTGTCTGTAAACACATACCTGAGAACTCTGTTTCCATGGTAACTCATTATGTTGCTTGTTGATCGCTCTAAGAAAGAACTGCATACACACGTGTGCAGGTTTGCCTTTAATGACTTTGGTTTTATTTTGTATCAGAGGTGTCAAACATGAGGCCCGGGGGCCAGAGTTGGCCCACTGTCTAGAGCTGATTGGACATTTGGTGGCTCGATCCCATGACGAGATACTAAAGCTGAGTTGCTCTCTGACACATCCATCGGAGCATGAGCATTCCAAAGCACTGAAGCATACAGGTGTTTGAATTAGTGCTGTCAAAATGAATGCATTAACGCAGATTAAGCAGTCATCACGATTAACGTGATTGTCAAAGGAGCTTGCAAAGAAAAGCGTCTGGACTTCTTTAAGTTACTTGAAGACGTTTCACCTCTCATCCGAGAAGCTTCTTCAGTTCTAAGGTCAAATGGTGGAGAGTCCCAGATATAAACCTAGTGGGAGTATCCCCCCACAGAGGGACAAAAGGACCCCCTGATGATCCTCTAATCGCCAGAGCCAAGGTGTGAAACTGGGTGTGGGTCCCAATCAGCCAGAGTTTCGGGTGAGTTCATTGTGAAACCTGGCCCCACCTTATCATGCGAATTCCTGAGGTCAGATGGCCCAGGATGTGAGTGGGCGTTAAGGCGTCTGGGAAGGGATCTCAAAACTGGATTATAGATGGCAGAGAGTTGGTGTCGTAAACCCCGCCTCTGTTCAAAGATGGTCGCTCACAGTGGACATAGATGGCTTCTTTCACTCCTCTTTCAAACCATCTGTCCTCTCTGTCCAAAATGTGAACATTGGCATCCTCGAAAGAGTGTCACAGACAGATTAACGTGATTAAAAAAAATTAACGCTATTAATGGATCTGTAGTGCAGAAGGACTCAAAATCCCTGAAATGTTTCTGTCAATGCATTTCGGGCAGTTTGTCCAAGTAGAGTTACCTTCGCACATGCGCAAATGGGCAGTAGATCTGGTAGTGACAGGCAGCTGAACCAATCAACTCAATTTGGAAGATGATAAATGCACATTGGCCCTCTTGATGGGAAATTTGAGTATTAAAATAATAACAAGAGTTGACCGGCAAAGTATTATGCACATTGTGCAAGAAGGAATTTTCTTTTCACCGAGCTTAAAATATCACATTGATGTGAAGCATACGTTAGCCGGGCATGCTGCTAAGATTTTGGCTAATGCGTCACCCAGCTTGCGACAAATCACTCACGGAGCATCAGGGGGCTCAGTACGTTTACCTCGGAAATAATGACTGACACAATTGCCAAGTAGATTGCAACAAACTGCAGACCTATTAATATCATTGAGAACATGCATTTTACATAGCTTTGGTTCCTCATCTCAAGAATGACAGAGAGAGAGTGGATAAATGTTTACAGTTTTTTGTTAAGATAAATGCTCAATAAACATGTTAAGTGCGTATATTTCCCCCCAGCACTTAAAAAAATAAATAAAAATATATTCAATCAAATATTAGTGTATACTTACCTATTATTATTAAAATATAGGTTTTTAAAAAAAACTTGCATTTCACATGTGTTACAAGAAAACTATTCAATTTCTCTTTGATATAAATGTCTGTTACAAGCTTAAATATAAAGCTGAAAAAGTGTAATTGCAGCCAGGCTATTGATCAAATAATTGCTATTAATTACAGAAAATTGTGAGATTAATTTTATTTTATTTTTTTTTAAATCTATTGACACACTAGTTTGTATGCATGCGTGTGAATGAGACATGTAGTATACAGTGCTCAATAACAACAATTTACCTGGAGCTTTGGTTCAGTTTTTCCTATGGTCGGAAAAAATTAGTTTTCCACCATCTACTGCAGAAATTTCAGGGTTTTACTGTAAGAAAGAAAAAAAAAAAAAAAAAAAACTTCCTATGAAGTCACAGACACTTCCTGCATAGCTCATTCTGTGCACATTTCTCGAGCTGACAGGTTTATAGGTTTGTAAGTGAAGGAAGCACACGTGGACGGATTAAACACGCAGCTCGATTGCACTCAGTTTATTTCAGTGAACTTCAAGCTTAAAGGCTTCAGTGGGTGTCCTCAAGATGTCCCCAGAAACACCACAGAAGAAGCAGCTGTCTTTGTCCTGTTTTTAATAAAACCGGTTGCATTTTATTTGTAGTGTGAACAAGCAGACCAAAAAAAAAAAAAAAAATTGGATTTGATCAAAAAAATCGGAATTGAGCATTAAGAGTAGTGTGAACGTAGCCTAAGTAAGGAAATCCCAAAAGGTCGATTCTGTTCATCTGGATGTTTTCAGTCATCATCAGGTGACTTCTTCAGTCTCAGCTGACTGTAGGTTTCCAACTTTATAAAGAGTACATTTGCACAGTGACTGAAACTAGCACCACTGAATGAACAATGGGCTGTGAGGTCAGTTTATGGTCTTCAATCAATCATCACGAGTACCATTCACAGAGATTTGAACAATGGCTGCAGTCAGGTGAGACTGAAGAAGACACCTGATGATGACTGAAAACATCCAGATGAACAGAATCAACCTTTTCGGATATCTAACCAGATTCTTAGTCTGGATGGTATTACGTTGGGCTCCAGTAACACCGTCAGGAACCTTGGAGTAATTTTTGACCAGGATATGTCCTTCAGTGTGCATATTAAACAAATATATCGGACTGCTTTGCTTCATTTGTGCAATATCTCTACAATTAGAAATATCCTGACTCAGAGTGATGCTGAAAAACTAGTTCATGCATTTAATACTTCTAGGCTGGACTACTGTAATTTGTTATTATCAGGATGACAGGGACTCTGCTTGTCCTGATTGGTTGCCTGCCGGGCTCACCTGTGCAGGTGTAACTCAGACTCAAAGACTGAATTCAGGTTCGTTTATTGTTTTTGGCCACTAACAGTTTATCGTTACAAAGATCCTTTAAATGTGATTTTGGAAGAAACAAAGCAGTAGTGTTCAGGTGTGACCCTGTCCCCTCTCCTGTCTCCAACTGAGCAGAGGGCGGGGCCAGAGGAAAGATCATAACTGACACAAATTAAAGATTATTTTACCCTAAACGACAACAAAGATGAAGGTGATGACGATGTGCAACAAAATTAATTCAGTGTTTTCGTCAGAGCGAGACCTCCGCCCGCTCCCCATGTCAGCTTGCACGCCAACAGGAAGTCATTACACATGCACGACAACAGCAGGCGCTGGTCCCATAGAGCCAATCAGAGTAAAGGTCAAAGGTCACACAGCAGCTCTCAGCAGGGAGGGGTTAAAACCAAAGGGGTGGGGCTTCCAGCAGGTAAAAGCCAACAAAATAAAAACAGTAGGAAGCGCAAACACACCCCGCCACAATAAAATCCTGGAAGTAAATGCTAAGCTCTCAGTCCACAGCCCGACTTGTTCAGGTGGGGGCGGGGCTTCAGGCTTCGGAGTCCAGGCCGTCGAGGGTGAGCTGGCTGCGGTGGGGGGAGTTGGGGCTGGAGCTGTTGGAGGGCGTTGAGTGTTTGGTGGAGTCAGAGTCAGGCTGAGGGATCAATACACAAGCATGATTACTGATCAAGACTGATGGTCTATCTATATCTATCTATCCTGATTATCTGTTATCTATTATGTGTGTATATGTGTATATATATATATATATATATTTATTAGGGGTGCAACGATACACAAAATTCACGGTTCGGTTCGATACTTTGGTGTCACGGTTCGATATTTTTTCGATACAAAAAAAATGTTCATGCCTTTTTAATTTGTCATTTATTAAAATTATAAATATATATTTTAACTCAAAAGTACAGTTTTTAAATTTAACCCTAACCCTTGTGCTACGTTTTTTATTTTGACAGCGAATGCGCACCTGCGGACCACTTATGTGCAGCCCTGGTTATTTAGCTCGTCATATTGCAGCCACAGAAATTCTTTTGTCCATGAAACCATAAAGCTGCACTTTCTTTTTGCCTTATAGTCTGATTTGTCATAACTTCTCCGTTTTGTGGTAAGCTTTTCTTTGGCTGTCACTTCTTCACCCTGACCTGTCTTATTTGGCTCAGCAGAACTAAAATATATATCTGTCTGTGAAGGTTCTCAGTCATCCAGGTCATCGTAGTCAAATATAATCCTGCTGCTTTTACACACGCACTCACATAAGCTCAGCGATTCTCTGCGCGATCAACCTCTCACATGTTTAAGCTTGCTGCGGGAGATTTCACTTGTCATGTTTGCATAGTAAGCTAACGATTAATAAGACGATGTCAGAGGAATTGGTGCCAAATTATCATCACTCACAGATCAGTGCTGTCGCTCTCTATACACAGTTCGCACGATTGCAAAGTGAAAGCAAAAAAACAAGCGCAAATTCAAACGCGATTTCAATATGTCACATATTGACAGTGGCTCACCGATGCCAATGACATAATTACCCAGCTACATTTCTGAAAGAATGCAAAAGCATTGACATATATTTTTCCTTCCTACAATAGCCCGACGGGCAGGGTAGCCCGACTGAAAAAAATCGCTAGCACCAGGACGTCGGGCTAACATGCGCTAACACACTAGCTCCCACCCATGTAATTGAGCATTGCATGGCACATCCAACATACTGTTTTACTTTAGTCCATGACTCGCTTACCTTCAGGGTCATACGTCACATGAAAACCAAAATAATTCCAAACGCCAGATCTGAATGAGAGGTGGGGGAGGTCCATGTTGCAAGGAGAGCTTAACTTCTGTCTCGCTAGCTTGCCCTGCGCTCTTCCTTCTGACTATGCTGTCTGTGTTGAGCGCTCAGTGGATCTGCGCTCGACAGTGCAGCCTAGGCGGAGTAGTCGAACGCAGATTCACTGAGCGCTCAACACAGACAGCATCGTCAGAAGGAAAGTTGATAAAATAAATTACAAATGTTGTATTGTTCGATACATATGCGTACCGAACCGAAAGCACTGTATCGAACGGTTCAATATCGATACGAATATCGTTGCACCCCAGATAGATAGATAGATAGATAGATAGAGAGATAGATAGATATAGATAGATATATATAGAGATAGAGATGTGTGTGTGTGTGAGTTCTTACTATCTTGGTGGGGACCAAAATCTGAAATTTACTATACTTATGTGGACCAAAATCCAGGTCTCCACAGGGTTGAAGGCATTTTTCACACTCAAAATGTGGTTTTAATGTCAGGGTTACAGTTGAGTTGTGGTTAGGTTTAGGAGAAGGGTAGGGGAAGGGTTAGGCATTCATTTTTAATGGTTGGGGTTAGGATAAGCAGCTAGGGAAAGCATTATGTCAATGAGATGTCCCCACGTGGATAGCAAACCAGACGTGTGTGTGTGTGTGTGTGTGTGTGTGTGTGTGTGTGTGTGTGTGTGTGTGTGTGTGTGTGATACCTCTCGGTCCACCTCCTCCGGGTCACAGATGCTGCGGGACGAAGCGCCTCCCCCAAAATCTAAGCCAATGAAATCACAGAGACAGGTGAGTTAGTGACAGTTCGTGTCGAGACTAGCGACATGAACACTCATGTGTTTACCTGAAGCTGTGCGTGTGATGTGCGTCTTGCTCCTCTGTTGCCGTGAGATACTGGAGAGGGGGCGGGGCTTATCTTTAATGCAGTCGTCCTGAGAAGAGGGCAGCACACTCTGCGGGCACACACACACACACACACTGATGAATAGAGTTTATTGATCCTTCTGGCATCCTCAGACTGATCGATCAGCTGGCAGAGGTACACAGCATGACCTGATGACATCATCGCTGACCAATCAGCTGATGAGCGAGTGTGAGGTCATCAAATCAATCAAGTGATTGCTGCATTCAGGTCATGTGACCTGGGCGCAGCCTGAGTGGAGGGGGGGAGACAGAAGCTGGCCTACCCTTCCCACAGAGGAGGTGGAGGGAGAGGAGGAGGAGGAAGGCTGCAGGAGGCTCTGCTGGGAGGAGGAACAGGAGGCGTCTTTCTGCAAGAAGGCGCCAGCCGATGCCAACGTCATGTGATACACGTGCTCAAAGTTGGAGGGGGGAGAGATGAGGGTGTGACGGAAAGAAGAGGAGGAAGGGGAGGGAGACGGGGAGGAGGAGAGGGAGGCAACATCACCAACCTGAACACCAAGATGCAGACAAAGATGAGAAGGAGCAGGATGAAGTTGAAACAGGGGGAAGAGAGAAGAGAGGAGTCAGTGTGATGAAGGCAGGAGTCAGAGGAGTGGGGGGAGGAGACGGAGGAGAACATGCCGGCAGCAGAAGGAGGAGCAGGAGGAGTTACCAGAGGAAGGTCCATGAGGACCTGCATGCCGTCTCCTGGTCCCATGTGAGCCACGTGGTTAAAGTTGGTGGGGTTAGAAATCATCTTAGAGCGAAGCTCCGGATCCCTCAGCATCTCCCTGAGGAGACAACGACACCAGCACACAAGTGAGCACGCAGGTAAACATAACATGGGAAAACACCAGAAGTGACTAAAATCACCTCCTCTGCTGGAGTCGCTCCTCCTCGGGAACCTTGAAGAGGAACTTTCTCTTGCTGCGAGTTCGAACCATCAACTTCCTGCTGTGATCGGACGTCTCCGGGATGGTGAGATCGCCCTCTGAAAAGACATGGGTACAGAGACAGGTATGCACAGGTTAGCTTCAGCTGTGGGAGCGTTAGCGTCCACGTGATTCAGGTGTGCTCCTACCTGAGGAGGTGTTGCTAAAGTAAATCAGACGAGGAGGTTCTGAGCTCAGCAGGTTTAACGTTCCTTCAGCATTCAGAGGTCGAATCTGTAGATAGGTGCGCACACAGTCTTTCAGCCATCACTGCATTCTGAATGGGTGGTCTGACCTTCACTGAACTGTGATTGGTTACCTTGCGCAGGGAGATGGTTTGGACCCACTCAGTGGTGTGAATATCAAAGACATCAACCCCATACTCGCTGTAGACCGTCAGGTGAGATGAGTTAGAGCCTGTCACACAGAGAGACAGGTGAGACACTATCCACTGCACCCGTTTCTACAATTACAAGAATCGTGCAACGTACAGAAAGCAAGAGGTGTGGCGGGCCACATGAGCTCCTGGGTCCGGGACCGACGTCCCTGTCCATCCACATAGACACCGAGCTGGCTGAAGCAGAGCAGCAGATCACTGGATCCGACCTCCAGTGCATGTAGAGCGTCCAGTTGCTGTTGCGCCAGGAAGGCCAGCGATGGGTCTGCCGGGCTCACCAGGCTTATAGGGGACGACTCCCCCTGCAAGGCCAGCAGAGCGAAGCCTGACGGGTAACCGATGCACAGCCGGTCCCTGAGCATCCCCAACCACTGAACCACACCTGGGGCCTGCACCTCCCACAGCTTCTTGTGGTGGGGCTTTGTCGGAGTGACCTCGTAGCACTGAACCTGGAAGCGGGACATAGACACTGCAGCATTAGGATGGGCACCGGAGCAGAACCACAGGTCGCCTCCAGGTGAGCCCATACCACTGACCTGACGTTTGATGGCAGCCAGCAGGCAGGGGGGGCCTCCTGGGCGGAGAACACCGGCGGCCATAGCCTGGCAGCCTTTGGTGTCTGCCAGCTTGGCATCGAAGCTGGACTCCGCTCCCTCCAGCACCCCCCAGGGGTGAAGGTGAACTTGACGGTTGCGACCGCAGAGGAGCGCAATGATCTTCTCCTTTGGGATCAATTCAATCTGAGAGATCTTCTTACTGTCTGCGGCTCTCACAATCACTGTAGAAAGAAAGGGAGGAGTTAAAGGAGGTTAGCACAATCAGTCACGTGGACAAAGTCTGTTCACTGGGCTCACCGTCTCTCGTGATTTCAACCACAAACAGTCCGTCTTCTGTTCCCAGGGCGATCCTCTCACGATCTGCACAGATGGGAAATGTTCTTATTAACAAAATAATAAGAGAGACTAAATGGATACAAATCAAGTAATCAATAAGACTGAAGATTGACAGGAAACTCAGCACAATCCATCAGTAGACCCTGAAAAAATTTCAGCCTACCACGGTCAACTGTCCTACACTTTTTCAGCAGAGCACTCGTTACTGACCGAGTACAGCGGCGGACAGCGTGGTCTTGATGATGGGTAGCGAGGCATCATAGGCCTCGTGCAGGACGTGGACCTGCTGGCTCTTCAGCAGGTTCTTGGTCAGGATGCTCTGCATACCTTCCAGGATCCGGACCCATTTTCTCTTCTCTACCTCGCTCTCTGCCAGGACAAGCAGAGACACTGAAGACAGCTGCGAGATCAGCTGCGATGATGTCACCTGACCACGACAACAAAAACAATCAGAACAGGACACGCACTGGTGCTCAGACACCAAATGTTTTAACAGTGATGGGGTCCTCCTACTCTGAAGATGCAGGGGATGTCCTTCCTGGTTGCGTGGATCACATCGGAAGCCAAAACCGAACTAACGGACAAATCCTCATCCCTGAAAAAGTGAGATGCAAGAGATAATTGCATATACAAAAATAATACTTGTCACAAACTCCACACACACAAAACCCCCCGTCAGCTTCACGCGACTGCCTAAATCTTCTCTAAACCAGCTAAATCTTTTCATTCTATTACAGTCTTCACAAAGGTATCAGAGTCGTCTCTGAACTACATGAACCTTATCAGGACTCACAAGTTGTCCTAACACTTAGGGCTACACAAACTTTCTTCAGACTTCGTCTCAGGACCTGGATTAACATGCCCACACAAACCTTCTCAGAAGTGTTCGCTCTCTGCGGTGTCACTTCCTGTTCCAACACAGTGATGTTTTTGTGTAGCCAATTTAATTAAAAACATATTCTTGTTTCACAGTGCATTTTCACTGCTATGCAGATGACACAGAGCTTTATCTGTCCATGAAGCCAGATAATCCACACCAATTAGTTAAAATGCAGGAATGTCTTAAAGACAAAGACCTGGATGACCTCTAATTTTTTGCTTCTAA
The DNA here is from genome assembly GCF_018398535.1 of Haplochromis burtoni. Taxonomy (NCBI): domain Eukaryota; kingdom Metazoa; phylum Chordata; class Actinopteri; order Cichliformes; family Cichlidae; genus Haplochromis; species Haplochromis burtoni. The sequence goes on along the minus strand of NW_024583119.1, from coordinate 121,562 downwards.
ATTCAGATAAAATTGAGGTTATTGTACTTGGCCATCAAAATCTTAGAAATATGGTATCTAACCAGATTCTTACTCTGGGTGGCATTACCTTTGCCTCCAGTAACACTGTGAGGAACCTTGGAGTCATTTCTGACCAGGACATGTCCTTCAATGCACAATGCATTAAACAAAAATGTCAGACTGCTTTCTTCCATTTGTGCAATATCTCTAAAATTAGAAATATCCTGTCTCAAGAGTGACACAAAAAAACTAGTTCATGGATTTATCATTTCTAGCATACTTGCTGTTCCTAGATAATTTAAAAGTAGAATGGGAGCCAGAGTCTTCAGTTTTCAGGCCTCTTTTCTGTGGAACCAGCTTCCAGTTTGGATTCGGAAGACAGATACTATCTGTACTTTTAAGATTAGGCTTGAAATTTTCCTTTTTGCTAAAGTTATAGTTAGGGCTGGACCAGGTGACCCTAAACCCTCCCTTAGTTAAGCTGCAATAGGTGTAGGCTGCTGGGGGATTCCCATGATGCACTGGGTGTTTTTTCTTGTCTCACTATGTGTTAATAGACCTCTCTGCACTGAATCATACTTGCTATTAATTTCTGGCTCTCTTCCACAGCATGTCTTGGTCTTGTCTTCCTCCCCTCGGTCAGGGAGGAGCAGGGAGAGGATTTCTTCCTGTTAAAAGGGAGTTTTTCCTTTCCCACTGTTGCCCAACCACTTGTACATAGGGGGTCATATGACTGTTGGGGTTTTCACTTATTATTGTAGGGTCTACCTTCTAATATAAAGCACCATGAGGCGACCGTTGCTGTGATTTGGCACTGTATAAATAAAACTGAATTGAATTAGAAGAGCTGGAACTTGCTCCAGAGTCCAGGGATTTTTGTCAAAACAAGCAGACTCTTCAAAATACCTCAAGTAGTGTTTTCATGTCCTGACAGAAGGTGACCAAACAGAATACCTGAGGTCGAGGACGAGACCGGCTGCCACCCCAGGCTGCGTGGACTTTCCCTCTGGGATGTCGTAGAGAAAGAGTTTACAGTCAGAGACCACGGCGAATGCTCGCTGCCAGCCCTTTTTCACCCCACTGGGCTTTGGAATCTGACGGAAACAAACTAGCTTGAGTATGTGGAGCTGCTACACAGTTACATCGTCAGTACCGTGTCAATGGACTCACCCTGACGTAGCCCTTATATGCAGTGCCGATTCCCCTCTGGACGTCAATGCCCTGTGGCCTCTTGGCCTGCTCTGCTGGGATCGGGCAGACAAGAGGGGCGTGGTCTTTACAGGAAACGTGACAGATGAAGGAGCACACTGAAGAGACAGAGAGTCAGTCAGACACCTGTGACTGAACCAGAAGCAAAGGAGCTGTTAGCGCTGCGTACCTTCGCAGGCGTATCCCTGCCGGATTAGTCCCACCATCAGGGAGGTGCAGTGTGTGCACTGAGGCGGGCTGGAGAACGTCTTGATGCTCAGCTGGTGAGCTTTGGGCTGAAACACACACACACACACACACACACACACACACACACACACACACA
>NW_024583119.1:100911-120008 GCF_018398535.1 Haplochromis burtoni | reverse complement strand
ACACACACACACACACACACACACACACACACACACACACACACACACACACACACAAAAATCTAAAAATCTATTACAATTACTACAATCTGAGTGGCCCTGTGGAGTCATAGGACACCTGCGAGAACCTCAGGGTACCTTTGGTGTGGTCAGCGCTGTGCTCTGATAGATAGGCGAGTTGCTCGAAGGGACTGCTTTAATTTCCTGTGGACGCAAACGGGTCAATCAGTTAAACAAACCATAACATACAGGACACCTGTGCAAAGACTCATCTGTGACCAACCTCGTGTTCGGAGCTTGTGGAGGGTGATGGGGGCGTAGTGTCTGATTTTGCAGGGGTGGCACCTATGTCTGAAGGCTGCAGGTAAAAACCGTGACACAAAGATTATCAACACCTGATCAGATGAACTGTGACAACTACAAATGCACTATTGCAGTATTCATACAGCGGACACATGAAGTAGTACTGCAGTAATATGAGAATAAGAGGACTGATACTAAGCGATGCTTTTTTTTGTGTGTCGGCGGAGTTTATTCTGTGGATGGAGGTTTTTATAGTCAGTCGGATCAGCTGTGCGGGGCATTAATTTGACCCGAGTGGTTGTTGATGTCATTAGTACAAAGCTAGCAGCTATACTCGAGGTTGAAGGTGGCAGGTTACTGTCTGAAGAGGGGAGGGTAAACTTACTTCTTCCCAGAGAGCATACAGCAAGGAGGCAGAGCAAGCTGACATCTCAAAGTTACAAAGAGAAAGAAGCAAGATGAAGTTGAGTAAGTCAGCACTACACCTGAATGGCATCACTGTCCTGTGAGCTGCTGTGTGTGGGCTTGTTACTATGAATGGTAGGAAAGTCAGACAGGTAACTCACTCTGAAGGTGAGGTCTGGAGCTAGAGGAGACGTGTTGAAGTATTCAAAGATAGGGTCCTGGAAGTCCGGGAGCTTCAGACCTGCACAGACATAGATGGTGAAGACACGCCCACAGACACCACTGGAACCTACCTGTCCTCTCAGACCCTAAAAATCACATGGTCTGAGTAGTTTTGCCTAACCTTTGTCGGAACGTGAACGGGTCTCCTCCATCTCCTTTTTTAGGGTCTCCATCTGCTCCACCATTTCCTTGCTCCTTTCCTCCGTCTCCTTAAGCTTACTGTAGGCAGAGAGACATGGGTCAGATAGGTGAACACAGTACACAGATAAGATGACAGTCTGCCTTGGTATGACCTCTGACCTCTCCAGGTTGATGTTTGAGGCTTTGACTTTGCGCAGCTCCTCCTGGACCAGCTGTTTGGCTCTGATTTCAGCGTCCAGAGCCGACTGCAGCTCGAGGCGAGCAGACATGTCCAACTTCTGACTGCGGCGCACCTTCCACAGGGGGTCCTGGAGGGGGTGGAATCAGAGGTTTAGGCACCTGTTTATTGTCACTGTACATCAAAGCTCAGAAAGCAAGAAATGGTGCAGTCGGACGATCAGAGCAGCCAATGAGGCTGTGTCCCAATTCAGGGTCTGCACACTTGAAGTACGCATTTTAAGTGCGGTTACGTCACCGCCACGCGACGACGGCTGTCCCAATTCGAAGTGTACTTCAAATGCATACTCCAAATGCGCCGTCAATTTCCCCAAATATCAAGCGTGGTCCGGTGCACGCTTCGTGGTCCTATATATATCCCACAATTCATAGCGCGACACACACGCGCGCGCGCGCACACACACACACACACGCGCACACACGCGCACACACACACGCGCACACACGCGCACACACGCGCACACACGCGCACACACGCGCGCACACACGCGCACACACACACCATAATAATCTGACAATACTATAATATTGGCCATATTACATTTATATTGCCAGAGTGAGATGATTTTAGTCTCATGAACAACATTAACTAATTGTTATTTACTAACTAATCTTGAAATGACTGTTCAGCACAGAAATGAAGCCCAACAATCATGCTTTACAGTCCCGTGGTCTCAGCCTCAGATACTCAACTAATCAGTGATGTCATGACAAAAATGAATGACCAACAAAACATTTTCTCCTTCACTTCTGTCAAACAATGCCGTTTGTAACGTTTCTCGCGGTTAGTATCATGGTTGCTAGGCAACTTGAACAGCGCAACGAAGGCTAGACCGTCCCATTTCACAAGCCTTTCACTTCCACACTTCTCGTACTTATAGTACGCACCATACGTAGTACGCGTAGTGCGCGTACTTCAAGCATGCAGACCCTGAATTGGGACTCAGCCAATGAGTGTTCAATCAGGTGAGGTGATGTCCAGACATGTGATACCACCGATGTAGCTGCTGGAAAATGTGACATTATCATATGACATCAAGATTTGACCACTTAAAGCCCTAAAGGATGCACTGCTTAAATTCCAGATGACTCTAAACCTTCAAAGATAACAGAAGAGTACCTGAAGTGTAGTACCTGACCCCCCAGGTGCCTACTCGAGGTACTCAGTGAGTAAAAACTAATGTGTAGACCGAGTACTGACTCAAGTACAGAGTAAACTACTCCCTGAAGTACAGACTGTGACACCACCTTAGACTAAAGCTTCGTCTCCACTCTGTCCCCACCAGAGCTTGAACCCTCACCCTGTCCTGACCCTGGATTCATCTCGAGAGGTCACTGTAGACACTAACTCTCTTTGTAACCTCCTCATCTATGCTTCTGCTTGACCTCTGACCTCTTCAGGCTTCTGTGTGATCCACTCTATGACTTCGTCACAGCTGTCAGGAACCCGCACTGGGAAAGCCTCACTGCGTTCTAATATCAATGGTACACATGCAAGCCAATAGCCATGCAAGCATCTTTAAGCTCGCCCAGAAAGTGATTTTTGACTGGCTGGAAATCGTGACCAGCTCACTCACCCTCCTGTCTCCACCAATGGGAGGCCAGGGCTTCTTAGGGGGAGTGGCCACTCCTGATTCCGTCTAAGCCAGCAGGTTTGAAAGGAAAAAAAACCCCCAAACAAAATCAACACACAGATACAGACAGTACTACAGTCTGAAGAAGGTGGAGGACATTCCTGGATTTCTTTCACAATAAAAGCCACTAAGTTAAAACATAACTGAAGGGATAAAACATTTCTGAGCATTTGTAACATAAATTTAAAAAAAATTTCTGCTATGACTGAGTGATGTCTGAACACACCTGTGACAGGCGGAGGCTTCAACAGGTCGCTTCAGGTGAAGTCCCGTGTGTGTGTGTGTGTGTGTGTGTGTGTGTGTGTGTGTGTGTGTGTGTGTTAGTGTTACCAGAGGTCTGGTTCCCAAGCTGGAGCTGCGTAGAGTTTCCAGCTCCTCCGTCATCTTGGTGGCTAGAGCCTGCAGATAACCTCGAGCATCCTTCTCGTCGCTGACCCTGAACACAGTGTACCACATGTCCTTAAAAATGTGTCGCTGAACCCACGGCGGTGTCCAAGCAGCTCACGTGACTCACCACTGGATGATCTCTGCGATCTGAGCCTCCCAGTGAGCCACGCTCTCCTTCTTGGATGCCAGGTCCTGCAGCTCGTCTTCTAGTTGCCTATTCTGAGCCGTCAGGTTATCCACGAACGAGCACAGCTGGACACAACCACAACGAGAGCAGTATTACACAGCAGTGCTCCTAGTACTACAAAGTGTGCAGTAACAGTACTACAGGAGTATCACCTTGTCGGTCTCTGCCGTCAGTTTTCGGTTTTCTTCTGTCAGCAGGTTCTTCTCTCGCTCATGTTTCTTCTTGAGAGCAGTGAGAGCTTCTTCCATCTCGACTTGCCTGAGAGGGCACACACACACACACTGGGTCAGCATGGATCTGGCCATGACTCACCTGTACCTGCCAGTAAACCCAGTTCAGGACTCACCTGTCCCTCTTGGCCTTGTCTAGCTTGTCTCGGAGCTGCAGCAACTCCTTGTTGGCGGTGAGCTGCGCCCCCTCAGACTCCTGCAAGTCTTTGCAGAGGTTTTTTATCTCAGAGGAGTGGGCCGAGTCCCTCCTCAGGAGCTCCTCCTCGTAGAACAGCACCTTCTTGTCCAGCTCTGCCTTTAGATGGGATAGTTCCTGCTGAAACTCCGCCCCTCCTGCTGCTACTCCACGGCCCTGCTGAGACTAGGATCAGAACCAGAACAACTTCTGCATGACTGTGAGGACCGGTTCAGCCAGGGTTTGGCTTAACCCAGGCTCAAATTGGGATTGTGTGGTCATGATGGGTGTAAAGGGGTGTGTGTGTGTGTGTGTGTGACCTCTGACCTTTAGACTCTGCAGCTCCGCCTCCAGCTGTTTGGAGTAAACCTCGCTGTGCTCCCTCAGCTTCCTCTCCTTTGATGCCTCTGTCTGCGCCTCATCCAGCTGAGCCTCCAGCTAACACACAAACAAAAGGCTTTTTGCGGGTCAGTGGAGCTTACTGAGACTCAGACCTACTGAGATGGAAGCTCTGCGGGGGACCTAACATGATGTGCACGTGGAGTGCACAGCAGAGCTGCGTTACAGCACATAAACATGAACATGTGTCTGCAGTGACGAAGATACCACACCTCACAGTCCCGTCATAAACATTGAATATCAGAGACATCAATCACTGCTCAGGCTGAGCTGATGGGTGATGATGTCGGACTAGTTCTGCTCAAAATGAGTCTTATTTTCCTGCTTTTGCATTAAATTCTTATCATCCTCATGAGGTTCTTCATAACCACACCTGCAACACAGGTGTGCATGCTGTGGAACCAGCTGTCGACCCACCATCACCTCCCCCTCCACTCAGTGTCAGCAGATGGTTGGTGAATAGGGAAGTCACACAGCTTTTAGGTTTATATGACTTTTACACCCTGCTAACAAGAAGTGATGTCATTAGCAGTGGTTAGTGATTCATTCGCCTCCTTTCCTGTAACCCTGATTCACTCTCTGCAGATTAATTCCTTTGAGCTCATTCGGGTCTTTCCCACGTCACTGAATCTTTCCTGCCATTTTACTGAAGTCTGCACTTTAAATGACATGTTCGGCCAATCAGAGCACACCACCATCACTCAGGGTTGATCTGAACTGTGTATGTATGCTGCCTATGGAATCTGACATTAATATGACCTGAAATAATTTCTTCACTTTATGAAGGAGCCGTCGTAATTCATCTTATGATCTGACCAAACCTTTTAGACCTGTCGTGTCTCTGACATGTGCTCACGGCGCTTTAAACGCTTGGTTCCTTCTCGTTTTACATCAAAGTGTTCTTTGATTGACCAACGGCTTCCTGCTTATTACAGGAGTCTGTTTCCCTCTGCTGGTGAGCACGAGGAGGTGCACCTCCCGTTCTTTTCAGTTTGACTCTGGAACTCAACTTAGAAAGTCAGAAAACAAACTCTTAATCTGTAGAGCTGTACTGCTAACCACATAAGAGAACAGTATCATGCTGCACTGTTGGCGATACCCAGACGGCTCTACCTCACTTGTGAACCAAAAACAAATCCTCTTTTTCCTGCTTTGTCTGTCTCTCTCAGGCTCATCTTCAGACCTCTTACACTTCTGTTCCTGACTCCCTGTCATCAGGACATGTGCCCAATCATCATCACTGACAAATTACTTAAAGCGACCAAACTGAAAACCCGACAGACGCTCCCTAACCCTCCATAACGAGGGTGAATGCTAACAGAGGAGACTTTCGTCTCTAAGGTTTTAATCACAAATGGTCATTGCTGATGCTCTGCAGCCATCCTCACTCACCTCCTTACGGCTCTTCTCCATCTTACGGATTTCCTGCCTCATGCCGTCCATCTTCTGTAGCAGCGCCTCCATCTCCTCCTCCTTGTCACGGAGCTGGCGGGTCAGGCGCTGCTTTGAGGAGCGCAGCTCAGCCATCCTCTCTGACAACTCAGAGAACTCCTGCAGCACCAGCTTCCTCTGCGAGTGCGCCTCCTTCAACTCCTTCGTCTGACTCCTCAGGCGTTCCAGGGCGTCAGCCAACTGCTGCTCAGAGGGTGTGGGGTTTATTAGCTTGGGAATACATGACTATTAAGCCCCTTTTCATTAGTAACTACTCGGATTGACTTGTGACAGTTTAAAGGGTTTTTTGTAAGGTACCGTTTTAGTACCTGCTCACCCAGGGTTCCAAGCCATCTGAGCAGGTACTAAAATGTGACGTCGTCACACTGCATGCCACTGATTGGCTGGTCGGTAGCGTCACTCGATGAATCATAAGAGCATCTTGTTCACAAAAATCAAAACTGCCATTTTTGAAACCATGGCAATGAGGGAAATGGCTACAAAAACAGTCCGACGAGTTTGACGAAAAGCCACAGGTATGTCGTCGCTTGGATGTCCACCTTTGTTGTAGCGTTCTGCATAGTAATTAAGTCGCGGGACGCTCAAACATGTTGCTATGACAACAACCACTCACATCAGTTAGTGCTGGATTGTAATGGAAAACGAGTTGATCAGAGTAGGTACTAATGGAAAAGGGGCTTTATTCTGAAAAACAGCTCCACCTGCGGCCAGATGCGCGTACCTTGTGAACCTCATCCTTCTCCTGTCGCAGGCTTTTCACCTGCTTCTCCATGCTCCTCAGTTTGGAGGCGGAGCTTTCATAGTCCTGTCTGAGAGAGACCGCCTCTTCCAGCTGGTGCTCCAGCCTGTCAGAGTCTGAGATTACAGGGGCAGGGTTTATTTTAATAAATAAAAAGTGTGACATTACTTTAATAACTTTATTTAAACTGATTTGTCTGCAGTACTGTCTCATTGGCTCCAACGTATTAATAAACATGTGTCTGTATGACATTAAACACGAGCTCGGGCGGAGCACAGAAACTTGAAATATTTAAGGTTTTCTGCGAGTGGCGCTGTTAAACAAACCTAACAGGAAATAAAGTTTCAGATGTCATTATTCAGTTCTTTTATTGATGAACTCCGTGCCTGCAGACCATATCAGGTGCTACCACCCCAACTGTGTCTGTTACCACGGAGACATCCTCTGACCTGCCAGCTTCTTCTTGAGTCGTTCAATCTCCTCATTGAGCTTCTTGATCTCTTTGTCTCGACTCAGAGTTCCTCCTCGAGCTGGAGCCTGCAGGGCCTGAGTCGACTCTGTGGGAGGACAGACGCAGTGAGGTCACAGCGAGTACTGCAGGAATACTGATCGAGTCCTACAGAGTACTGCTGGAGTCCAGCAGTGTACTGTGGGAGTACTGCTGGAGTCCGCCTCCTCCTTACCCTGCAGTTTGCGGTTCAGTTCCTGTTTCTCCTGCTCCAGTCGACGAATCCTCTTCTCAAAAACCTCCACCTCCTCCCCTCCTGTTCCACCATCTGTTTCGATCTGGACACGCAACCACGCCCTGCTGACAGAGCTGCGGTCGGAGAAGCAGCTGTCGGTGGTGTAGGTGAAACCAACGAAGGGGAGGTGCTGCCCTGTAAAACCAGTGTGAGACACTGGAGGTCCAATGTCCTGTAGAGAGAAGACCTGTCAGCATGAAGGACTGTGCGGACAAGAAGGGCCACTGGAAAACCTGTGGTCTCAGAGTCACCTGGAGTCTCGGGGACTCTCAGAGACTCCTAGGCCCCAGACTCAGTCTGACTGCCCTGTGACTCCAGGTGACTCTGAGACTGATGGAGTCTCAGAGCAGTCAGATTGATGGAAGGCCATTTCACACAGGGAGCAGCACATACTGTACTGCCCTCTGCAAAGCACAGTGAAAGCACTCTGGCGGGGAGAAATCCCACATGCCACGGTCAAAGTTCAACTGGGTTGAATAAAATTTACGTGACTCGCTCCAGCTAGTGGTGATCCCACTGCATGCTGCTAAAACGGTCTTGAGGATAGAAAGACGGTCCTCACCGGGTTCTTCAGGACATCATCATCTACGTCAAAGTTTGAGGTGTCGGTGGGTGAGGACACCTCGGGGATGTAGGGGGCCCCGGTGGACCGGATGTTGTCCCAGTCGATGCCGTTGAAGAAAGGGTGGCTTTTAAAATCAGAGATTCCATTAAGTCCAAGGCGACGATCCCTGGAACAGAGCAAGCCCTGGATCAGATCCTTGGCATCTTCAGACACATCGGTCACATGGGAAGGGAACTGGAAACGCTCCTGGAAACAGCAAAAGAAAAGACAAGGATACGTTCAGAGGAAGAGTCAGGAAACTGGACAAAAAGGCGAGCGTGCGCTGAGGGACGAGCTCTGATTCAAAACAGGAAGTGGGACGAGAGCCTGGAGACAGACTTGTAACCTGGAAACAGCAGCACAGCACGGGCAGGACAAGAGTAATCCAATTACAGAGCACAGTATCATTACCCTGACAGAGTGTAATCTGATTACTGTAACAGCTAGTGTCTTTATTTATTCTGAAAGACAGTCCAAATACTCTGGCAGATAGAACAGTCCATGGTTCTGACCTCATGATTCATGATCTTGCCATAGGTTTCAACCAGCGACTCAGCGTAGAACGGTGTCTCGCCATACAGCATCTCATACATGCACACACCCAGCGACCACCAGTCACACTCTGGGCCGTAGCGGCCCATCCCGTCCTCCATCGCCTGCAGGATCTCTGGGGAGATGTAGTCTGGCGTGCCAACTGCCACCGAGGACTGAACCTATAGTGAAACATTGGGATGGACCGAGGTTACAAAAGGTCATCCAGAAAAGGTCAAAGGTGAACTTAAGCTCAAGTAACAGAACTAAACAAGCTTAACTTAATTAAGCTATTGAAGTTCCTGAATTAAGACCAGCACTAAGATTACCAGGGTTAACCTTAAACTAGACTAACGAGAGCACTGTTAGCTTCAAAGAGGCGATGGGAGCGTGACAGTTACCGTGCCGTCCTCCATCATGCGGAGACAGGATCCGAAGTCTGCGAGGCGAATATGGCCGTTGACGTCGAGCAGGACGTTGTCGGGTTTGATGTCTCTGAAAGACGAAAAACATATTCAGCTAGTCATCGTCACCTTCATCCCAGACAGGTCACATGGTCAGCTGATGCCACAGCAGGATCTGATTAACCACACACAGTATAAAGATGGGTGGCGCTACTGTGCTGTGAACCCATTGGTCCTTCTCAGATGAGTGTTTTTGCTGTCACCATTTTGAGTTTTGAAGCTGGCGGTGACGAGGGGCTGTCTCTGAAATCACACACTCACTGTGACAACCTCCACATGGTCATTTCTAAAACATATGACCAGGCGTACCAAACGGGATGTGCGTCCATGTTTTATCTGACTCCGATCACGTGATGCACCTTAAAGCGCCATCGTTTCACTGTGTGTGAATAAAGATGTGTGAGACTGAACAGCAGCAGGTTAAAGTTCAGCCATCTCAGGAAGGAAAAGACCAGCTGAGCAGGAAGGAACTACATTTCCCAGAGGACACTGCAGCAGGAAAAGCACACTTCCTGGATACAGAGGCACATACCTTTGGTAGGGCCAGTACAACTTAAGAGTACAGTGTGAAGTACAGGCAGTGCAGTTTGCAGTACTCCGAGTACCTGTGTATGTAGTGCTGCTGATGGATGGAGTGGATGGCGAGTACCATCTCAGCCACGTAGAACTTGGCCATATCCTCAGGAAGTCGATCCTCAAACTTACTGAGCAGCGTCAGCAGGTCACCACCCACGTAGTAATCCATCACCAAGTACTGCAGTACAGGTACACACAGAGGAGTTAAAGATAGTACCAGTACCAGTCCCAGTCCCACAGGGGACAGCAGCTAGTACTCACCAAATAGTTGTCATCCTGGAAGGCGTAGTGCAGGTTGGTGATCCACTGACTGTCTCCTTTCACCAGGACGTCACGCTCTTCACGGAAACATGCCGTCTGCACTCACAGCATACCAACACGTCAATAACATGCCCACAGCACACTAAGGTCACAACAGCCCATTACATGATCATGAAGAGGAGCCCACCTCTGCTCGCTTTAGCATCTCCCACTTATTGAGGATCTTCATAGCATAAACTTGCTCCGTGTGCTTCATCTTCACCACGGCAACCTGACAGAGAGAGAGGGGGCGAGAAACATGAACACACAGGTAAACACAAACACCTGCAGCACTATGCGCCAAGGGTCCAGAATGATGCCATGTCAAATTTGTGTGCCTCCCACAGGTGTATCACCTGTGCAGTGTTGCTGCTATGGTCTCCATGGTGACCGGGTGTGTATCTTTAACATCACTTGCTGAGCTGGTCTGAGCACATGACATAGAACCCCACCCACACAGCTCACCTGGACTTACCTGAGGACAGGTGTGTCACAACCATGCCTGCCCGGTGCTTCGGGACATACCTGAGGACAGGTGTGTGTTTATGTCCCGAGGCAGCAGGCAGGTGTGGTAGTGTCACACCTGTCCTCTGGTATGAGAAGAACGCACACACAGAAACAGACACACGCTGACAGCGGCTGCTGAGGACACTCGCTCTGCTTTACACATTACCCAAAAGCCCAAGAGATGCGAGAGAGGACGCTTAGTGCAGATCTCAAACACCAAAGGACTACAAATACCACAGTACTGTGTGGGTTCTGATATGTGTGCACGTCTTCACTGCATGTCTCATGGGAAACTGCGTCCATGCTGTAAAGAACTGAATTGCTCTGTCCCCTCGTACCACGATTATGTCAAACTTCTTGTCTTCATAACAAATAAGACCCCACCAACCCGTCTCTGTTCACATTAAACAGAACTTAAATATTTCAGCCAATTAGGGCTGTGCGATATGACCAAACTCTCATATCCCGATATAATACATCTATCATCCCGATAACGATATAAATCACAAAACTGTAACATTTTCTGTAAATTCTGTGAATCTCGGGCAGCTCGACTTGCGTGAAGTGTTTCCAGCTGGGCGTTGTGTTTTAACAGATGCCTGAAACTATACATTTTTAGTCATAAGTTGTAACGGCCGCCGTTTTCTTTGTGATTATTTATTACACAGCGTGCTGCGGGGAAAAGCCTGTTCTAACGTTTGAGTCTGACGGCTCTTTTTTTGCTTCTCATCCGTAAATACTCTGCATACTCTTTCACGTGATTCAGTTTATTTTGAAAAGTCTCAACAGGATCTTGAGTTTTATTGTGAAAGGTTTATGTGGAAAATAAACAAGTGGACGGCGGAGCCACGCGATGGTTTTACCATCATTGTTGCTAACGACAACGCATAAAAACAGGCGCTTGTCCGTCCGTAGTGTGGTTATATTAAATATAAGAGAAAGAGAGAACTTTAAGAAATTAATATAGCCACTACAGTGACCAACAAAACAGTGAAAAAATATTGCCGTAAACAGTTTATTTTGCGACACCACGAAACAAACGACAGCGTAAAATGAAACGATAGATGTTTTTATATCGTCATCTGATATATATCGTTATATCGAACAGCCCTACAGACAATCACATCGTGGTGTGCTGCAGGACGTTTAATATGAGATCTCCATCAGCGTCCACGATGATCTTCAGATTATCCTGGATTACCATCTCCACCCTGGATTATTTCTGGGCCACAGGCTCAGGTAAGGAGAGGAGGGCGGGGCTGTATCCAGTTTTAGGACGGAGACGACCTCCAAGCCTACAGTGCGAGGAGCCTTGCGACCAATCAGGTTACAGAAACAGGGTCACAGTTTCTCTCTGCTGACTTGTTTTTTTGCCATTTGTCTGTCAAACCAACAACAAACACATGACATGACTTGTATTTGTTCGGTTACCCTGCCTCTGATGATGTCACAGGTGGTGGAGTTAATGCCTACGACATTAACTGAAATTGAGTTTTGTTTCAGGGATTGGTCATCGCGCCGCCTCCTCCTCCATCAAGTTTGTGTTCCTAACAGCTTCCCGTTCACTTCCTGTGTTTGCCTGGAATCTGAGCCCTTCCCGTTTTCCCTCAGACTGCAGAAGAGGATGGGCGGAGCCTCCTCCAAGCCACTGCGACACAGTGTGGCGTCTCAAACACACAATCAGGACAGGAAATCCCAGTGCTAAGGTGCTTTACAAAGTAAGAGTCTGTATTTATTCTGTCTACACATGAATACACCGCGTTTCCTTTTCGTCACCTTTAGTCGCCTGACAAGTCACAGGTCATCAGGAAGTCTTACCTCTCCAAAAGCTCCTCGTCCAATCACCTTCAGGATCTCGAAGTCGTCTTTGTGCAGCCGCATGTCCTTCACCGTGGTTGTGAATGGCTTCACTGCAACACACAGAAGAGCTGGGGTAATGTCACACGCACGCAGAGGTCCACACTAACCCAATCTCATACAGGTAATGTTCTGTTGTTGACTTCTTACCAGATCAAATCACAATGGTAACAGAGGCTGAAGCCCTCACCTGGTCAAGAGCAGGTTATATTCAGAGTTTAAAGCAGAAGCGATCCTCTGATTCTTTTATGTGCATCAGTGTGCAGCTTGTTCCTGAGAGCAGTGCATGAACCTAGAGCGGCTCAGACTGAACGTTCATGTGCTGATGCAGCAAATATTTAAATCTTTTTCTACTTGATTCTACTTGACTCTGATCTGCTACAAACACAGGACACCAGGAATGTTCAACCAATCACATTCATCCACTCTGATCTCCGTCATCAGTCTGTGTGACAGGAAATGTTACCGTTTCTGTGTTTCAGACACGAATGTGCAGTCGTTGCTTTAAAAACAAAGACAAAATCATTAACTGCCATTCAACTTGTATTTTCCCGCTCTATGCCACAAATGACCAGATTAACCAGTTTCACCTCTCAGATTATTCACAGATTTTTTGGTTCTTTACAGATTTTTACTTGACAGCATCTCTGTAAAAGAGAAGTCACATGAGAGGTGAAACGTCCCTTTAAATTGGTAAGATGCTATCAGCTCTGCCCCTTTCACGTGAACTCGCAGGTTAAACCCTGAGTTAACTCAGCGAGATGATAACCAGGTTTGTGACCTCTGACCCTGATCGCTGACGTTAGGTTAAACGCAATATTCCTTCTAATTTTTCATGTGTCTGAGCGAACACACAAAGTAAAAATAACTTGAACTCCAATTTTGAAAAGAACTTTTTTTTTTGCTCTGACTTGTATTATGAGTCTGTGGTCTGGGAGAGAGTCCTGTAACTCTTTGTCTGCAAAATACAGAATGACCAATGTTGGCAATTAATTCTATAGTTACTTGTTCAAAAAGGTAACTGAGTTTTGCAAACAAAGTTTTTTGCAGCTGTTTACCTAAAAATGCAGCCAAGGCGTTTTTTTAAATAAACATTTAAAATTATTTACGGAACAATCAGGTGTTCTGCATCAAATTTGATGCCACACAAATTATTTGTGCCTCTCCAAAATATGATTTCTGTCCACTATAAGATAAAGGAGAACAACAGCCTGATATCTGCAGGCCTGACAACAGGAGATGTATCACTCCTGTAACACCTGTAACATTCAGTAGTCGCCTCATTGTTCTGACACACACAACAAAACTATTGACTACACTACACACTAACTACACAAGATTTGCGCTAAACGTCGCAAATCTCTCACATCTCAAAACACCGCCGTCACTCCTAAAACTTCCCTCTTCCTAAACAACTAAATGCCATGTTGCCATATCATTTTTTGATTGGTCCACATAGTATATTTGCTCACAGGCGGCGAGCGCTTTCGAGCGTTTTCCCTATAAAACGCCGTTTTTACAGTTTCTTCCCGCAATAAATATAAACAATGATCGTATTCAGGAAAAAACAAACATTGCATATTTTTTATCATAACTCTGGTTTTACGTGGCCTATCAACACAATTTAAAAACTGCTATAAAGTCCACATTTTTTCCGTCAATTGTTCCATCTGTCCTGCTCACATCTCCAATGGTTGTACACGTTGTCATTATCGTGGCTTCACTCCACATCAGCCACGCCACTTTGCTAGCTAAAACACCGGTGTTGGCACATAAGAACGCTGTCATAGTCTGTCAACGACGTTGATTAGCTGCGTATATACGAATGTGAATCGCATCATTGGCTGGACTATGATGCGATTAATCCCATACCGGAGCAGCCAGTCACTTACTGACTAACACTGCAAAACAGAATTGTTAAAGTATTTATTTTAATTTCAATTCAGGTTAGAGTTTTTTTGTGCGCAACACAGATTTTCTGTGCGCAGAGACTGTGCCAGCAGTGCGCAATTGCGCATGCGCGCAGTTTAGAGTGAACATTGGTTAAACGTGTCCTGATAACAGAACGACCCGAGTCGTGAGTTAGAGGCATTAGTACCCTGCATCCTGTCAGCTCCTCATCATTTATTCATCTGATCTGAGATCAGATTTATCTGGGTCACTCACATTTACTCTCATAGAAACCAGAATAGAAACACAGCAGAGGAGCTGAGCTGGTTTCAATTCTTCCTCAGAGCCCTGACTTAACACTTGCAAACACTTTCGGCCTGACTGATGTCACTGCTGTGCAGGCTGAGGGCTGAGAAAGAGCACAGAATAATTCACCACGTCATGGCGGCATTACGGTTTCCATGTCTACGAGTCTGCTGCCGTCCAACTGATGGAGACATGTCTGCAGAGTGGCCGTGACTGCTGGTCCTGTTTTAGTTCTGCAGCAGGTGGAGAACTTTATCACTGATCAATAACGGATGGAGGCCAGTTATTGATTAGCGATAAAGTGGTTTGTCATACATTATTAATGGAAGACAAATGAAGTGAGTGCATCCTCTCCTGTCCCCGCCCTCTTAGGTGAGGGCCTGAGTCTAAGAACCTTGTGATTGGTCAGAGACACTGACAGGTGTGAGCGATGCTGTCTGAAGCAATTATGGATTACTTTAAAGCATGGGTGGGGAACTCCAGGCCTTGAGGGCCGGTGTCCTGCAGGTTTTAGATATCACCCTGGGTCAACACACCTGAATCACATGATTAGTTCATTACCAGGCCCCTGGAGAACTTCAAGACATGTTGAGGAGGTAATTTAACCATTTAAATCAGCTGTGTTGGATCAAGGACACATCTAAAACCTGCAGGACACTGGCCCTCAAGGCCTAGAGTTCCCCACCCCTGATCTAAAGGAGACCATCTCCTTTCAGATCAGATCAGATCAATAACACACCTCAGTCAAGTTATGAAATCATGTTTAGGTGATCACTGCCTTCATAATCTTCATCACTGACTGTCCTGATCAGCTTCCTGCTTATTTGTATCAAACCTTCCTGTAAACATCACCTGAACACCGTCTGTCATTGATCACCCATGACCTGATCGGTCTTACTCATCACTGACATCATCGGTGCATGCAGTTGGCCTTCACAGCGGCTCCAACTCAGAGCAGAATCGCAAATTGAAACCAGGTCACAGAAACCAGGACAGGAACAGGCTGAACCAGGCCAAACTGGGCCAGAGTGTTTCAGCTGCACAGAAGCTGGAAGCTGATTCAAGACCAGCTGATCGATTACACTATCACTGAATGATATTAGCCACATGCAGTCACCATGGAAACACTAACAGTCTACATGGGACCCACAACCAGGGCAGGAAGGCGGAGCCTGAAAAAGCTAGGATTATCCTAGTGTTCATCCTGACTGAACTTTAAACCTAATCACCTCGATTATTGATTGTATATCATGTGACCACGTCAGACCACGAGAGACCCGGAGACGCCCTTTAAGCCTTCAGAATCCTCTTTCAAGGAGCTCCACAAACCTGGAGCTGAGCTCAGGGGAGAGAGCCTTCAGACACCTGTGAGGTGAATCTGTCTCTGACCCCTCAAGCACCCTGGATCTACCTCACGTACACCTGAAACTACCTGAAGCGTGCTACACCTGGATCTCCTTGATTGACCTTTGACCTTCAGTAGGCCAGCTCCAGTCTGCTGAACCTGACCCCCACCCCCCCGGGTCTTACCCCACTCCAGGAAGTCGGTGACGTGCTTCTCCCTCTTGAGCGGGGACTGGGAGCACTCTGTGTAGAAGCAGAGCAGCAGGTCTAGCAGCGCCTCCACGCTCAGGCAGCCGGCCGCCCGCTGCTCTAGCAGCAGCTCCTCCAGTCGCTTCAACCGCTCCTGCGCCGACATCCTGCTGTCGGTCCCCGCCGGACTCTCCAGGGTGCTCCGCCGGGCCCGCGTCGCTCAGTCCGGGTGTATCCGCCGCCGAGGCTCCGCTTCCTGACTAGCTGCTAGCCGTTAGCCGTTAGCTCCAGGAGAAGCTTCCCGACATTTTGAGCCGCGGGGTTCGGAGAGTCGCCGAGAGTCCTCCGGTCACCGTGGGTCACCGTCGGTCAGCAGCCTGCGGGCCTGCCTCTGTCCGCCCTCCTCCGGCTCTAATCCGGTAAATCTGCTCTTTCCTCTCAGGATCAGGAGGTCGGGCGGACCGTCGACTCTCAGGTCGGCCGCCGCTGCTCCATGTCCGCCGCTCGGTTTGTTGGACCGGGGCTGGCTCCGGGGGCGACTGCGCAGGGGTCAGAATGTCCGAGTTCTCCGTGGGAGTGGGGGAGAGCGTCACGGGATCACGGCCGGTTTGAGGAGAGTTCGAGGCGGCTGCCGGTGTGGCAGAGCGCTGGGAATATGGCTGAATCCAGGACGGAAGATCCCGAGCAAGCGGAGGAGTTGTGTCCCGCTTCCGGTGCCGGGGAGCTTCACAATAAAATATCCGAGCTCAGAAAACCAAGAGTCAGTGACGAGCATCAACAAACCGCAAGAACAGAAGGACTAAACACATGGTAAATGGACTGGTTCTTATATAGCGCTTTTCTTCTCATCTGAGCACTCAAAGCGCTTTACACAACTTGTGCATTCACCCATTCATACAAGCACATTTTCTAAGTTCTTTCTAACTAACATTCACACACATTCATACTCCGATAAATACATCGGAGAGCAATTTGGGGTTTCCTGTCCGTCCAGCCCTCTGCAAATGCTCAGGAAACCCAAGCCTCCCCGACAGACTCATCTCCTTCTTGCTTACTGAACATATGAACATCTGCAGCTCCACCGTCTCCATCACAGCAAGGGTCCCCTCCAATGTTCCCTCTAATTTTTCATGTGTCTGAGCGAACCCACAAACTCCCTGAGCGATCTCGTGGACCACTGTGAGGACAGTCGATGTGTGCACTGTGGTCAGGCCAGCGTCGAATCCATCCAAGCTACATGGTTTATTAAAATAATAAAATTACAGCATTTACATTTCTGTTAGACTACTTTTAATTAGCTGCTTTAGCCCACTTACAATGAAAATTAAAAAAAAAATCTTGTTCATGACCTGTGTAGTATGTTAACACTATTGGAAGTAAAAATAACTTGAACTCCAGCCTTTGGTTTCGTCCTTGCTCACAGGCGGAGAGTGCTTCCAAGCGTTTTCCTTATAAAACGCCATTTTTACCGTTTCTTCCTGCAGTAAATATAAACAACGATAATATTCAGGAAGAAAACCAAACATTGCATATTTTTTATCATAACTCTGGTTTTACGTGGCCTATCAACACAATTTAAAAACTGGTATAAAGTCCACAAAGACAAGTGCAGGATGTGTATAACAGAGAGGTAGCATCGCCTGTCATCACCATCATCATAGTACCACTTCACACTTAGCAGCTGAACTGCTGTCCCCGGTAGAAAGAGGCCAAGTGTGAGGCCTGCCCACTGTGTCTCCTCATTCCAAAGGTAAAACCCTATACAGTAGATCACTGACACACAAACACACACAGAAAAAGAACAAACACCCAGATGCACAAGATATCTTCTAATGGGATGGCGCAAGCTCACAGAAAAGACACCAGAGTCATTCCACACCACTTTAAAACAGCCATTAGCTGTTTCTTAGCTTCACTGGTACAGCTTTATCAATGTGCCACTCTACTGATAATCTAAATAGCCATTCATTTATGCACGCATTCACTTTTTAAATTTTTAATTATGGCAGAATGTCTAAAGTGTGAAGCTCAGGCACAGCACATTCCCAAGATGTGCATTGTGTACAACTGTCTCTATAAAAAGGTTGCGTAAGCACAGTATTTTTATCATTTCATGGGTAATGATATAACTGCTGAATGTGACTAGAAAAAGGTCTTACACTATGGGTACTGCTATACATTTCAATCCATCTATCCGTCGCAGCTGGTGTCAGCCAGACCCTTTAGCCACACATTGGACTTTTGGTGTCCTGACCTTGCCCCATTGATCTGCACAGTCAGGAAATCATAACGCTGTGCTGCACCTTGTTTTCAATACAGATCCTAGATGTGCAAAAAATGACTTGGGAAAAACAAGTGTTTATTGTGTTCAATCATATTTTGGGGGAGGCGTAAGGTGGAGAATTATAATTTAAAAGTTGGGCATTATGCGAATATTGATCAGCGACGGCAATTTAGTAACACTTAATTAAAGTCACTAGTTAAATTCAATAACTAATAGGCTGTGTTATCCTGTTTTACGATCACAGGAGGTCTCGGGGGGCCCAGTTTGGCCAACAAAGGTGGACTAACCAACGCCGATATTGGATTGCAGTGCACACGGAATTCAGCTATGTTTTCCCGTTCAGTACTAACGGCTGTGCCATAGCATCTCCCAAATGTGCTTCTTCTAACGTGAAGTACGGCCGCAGCTGAGACGGCTCCAGCACGTAGCATCATTTTCAATCACATTATGGCAAAACTTTGTTCTAGCAAGCTATGAGCACCTGTCTCCTGCATCAGATACACACTCACGTTTATTGATCGCCTGGTTGTTGTAACTTCTATTTGAATAATTAATTTCTAGTATCAAGAGCCTGTCAGCTTAGACATAGGTATAATGAGGACTTGGGCAGCCCCTACACAGGGGGCTGTGTTATTAATTTGCTCTTATTTTATTAACTGGATGTTTAACTCAGTTCACACTCATGACGGTTTCACTTTTTCTGACCTCTCGTTGGTTGACTGTTCTAACACTAGATCTTTTCTATGTCCTATTATGTGAAAGGGTATTCTAGATACACACAACTCATGTAGTGTGGTTTCATTCACGAAGGAGAGCCACCTGGACTGATTAATATGTGTGGAGCCAAAGAAATATGTTCTTATTCTCATTTAAAATGTCATGCTTTTATTAATTATCTGAAGCTTACAACCAAAGTTGTTATCTGACGTAAAATGTATAGAAATCATACATATACCAACAAGACAGTGTACATCACTGTCACAACAGCGTC
>NW_024583119.1:98926-100886 GCF_018398535.1 Haplochromis burtoni | reverse complement strand
TGTTTTCATTCAAAGGCTTTATGGCTTTTCCTATAATACCTGGGGGGGATCTCTAGTCAAAATGCCCGGCTGATTTTTTTGTCCCAGTCCAGCCCTGTTGACACCACGTATTTAAACTCATACATCTTCACTACCTTTGCTTCTTCAGTTTGGAGAATTTCATCTAATTTAAGATTGAATAAATTGATCACTCGATTAAATATTTTTTGTCAGTTTATATTTTTGTATATTATTATATTTTATAAATGTTCACAAAAACAATAAAAAATGTTTTATTTTATAGCTGATCTGAGCGATATGATGATCATTTAAATCTTCTGAAATCCCAAACAATCAGTCAATAATCAGCTGCTTGTTTAATTATCATTATCAAAAATGATTTTTGTTATAATTCTTCAGAATTAAATGTGTTTTTCAATAAAAGATGTAATTTTTCATAAATATGAAAAAAGCAAAAATCTGAAAAATATTGAAAACACTTAAATGTTAAATAAAGATATTTATTTATAACTAAAGATAAGCTCCTTTGGTTAAAATAAATAAATTAAACAGGATTTAGTTTCTTTTATGTCCAGCAAAAAGTCTCTGCTGGCCCTCTGACAGCAGAAATCAACCCCCGGCAGCTGGACGCGCTTTCCGTCTTCTTTTTTTTAATATAAAATTTAAAAAATCAAAATAATTAAACAGAAAAAAAATCACAAATATGAAAACTGTAAAGCGGCTGTTAGCTGGGATTTTATTCTGAAGGACGGAGTCCTGCTCTCGGAAGTTAGAACGTGCTGCTGTATGCAGGCGCGACTCACCTGCTCTTCGCTCCCTGAGGAACACCGAGGCCCCGCCTTCCTGAACCGGAAACGCTCCAGATACATGACGTCACGTCATGGTTGAGAGGAGCTGAAAGAGGCTGGTACCATACAGGCATTAATAGCGAACAGAAAAACTAAAAACAGATTGAACTCCTGGCTTCTACGAGATTTTTGATTAAAAGGAAGAATTTTGCTTTCAAAGTCTGAAGGAATCTGAAACTAGCATCATCTGTAAAATCGAATTAGTTCCCATAAATTAGAAAAGTTAAGTCAAGCCAACTTAAGATAACCACGTTAGGACAACTTATTCACAAGTATTACAAGCACACAGTACTACGAATAACTCGATGTTTCTGAGTGAGCAATATTAATGTTTTCCCACTGACAAACATTTCATGTTCTACTAAATTTTTAGTTTTAAACAAAATCACATTATGTTTTATCAGCCTTGGACTTGAGAGATTTCTAGTACAACACTTAATATAAACACTGTATGTGTGATTCAAAGATCATTTAAAAAAAGAGCCAAACTTTTATTTTCAAAAATCAAAAAAAGTAAATTAGCCAACATACTTGGCTAATTTGTTCTGCTGAACAACACACACGTTGTTGTGTTATTTAATTATATTTTTAAAATATTGTCACATTTAAACTGAATATTTATTTGTTAGACAATTTAAAACTTTAATCTTACAGTGAAACGAAGTCTCAGATTTAATTATTCTAAATTAAGTTTAGGCTTCTTGTAACTTTGTATTGTAGTTACAGTACTGATAAAATTGATATACAGTGGTCCCTCATTTATCGCGGGAGTTGCATTCCAAAAATAACCTGTGATAGGTGAAATCCGCAAAATAGCCTTTATCTTTTAAAAACAATTATTATAGATGTTTTAAGGCTATAAACCCCCTCACTACATAGCTTATACACTTTTCTCAGATAGGCACGAACATTTTCACACTTTTCTCTCTTGTTTAAACATCCTCAAACTTCAAACCTTTGTAGAAAAATAAGTCCAGTCAGGGGCATTTATAGAATGAAACCAAAGGCACCCGCGGTTGCCTTTGATGGTGCAAAACGTCTCGTCGACATTGTTGTGTTTGTTGGGGAGAAAACTTACAAACATACAGTACAGCACTTCAGAGTCACACTGC
>NW_024583119.1:71993-75749 GCF_018398535.1 Haplochromis burtoni | reverse complement strand
TAGTGATTGAAGATTTATGTAAATTTGACAAGCTGAATGCATTCTGTACTGTACAGGAGACAGCACGAGATTGATTGACAGTGGTCTACAGTCAATCAGGATGCACAAGCCAGGCAGACGGTAAGTGACGGAAGTGACGGACAAGGTAAGCGACTCATGTTGTAACTGACGTCAGACGCGGAGATTTTGGCGGAAAATTAAAGCAAATGGTAGTTTAGATTTGAACAAATTCATTTAAGCTTCAGATTACCAAATACACTTATCAATTGTCTTATAACTAACAATATTTGTCTAAATAATCTCCAACACCCTGGAGAACAACGAGGAGAGTTTAGAGACTCTCCAAGATTACATTGATCAGTGCTTTCAGGATCTCGTGATGAAGAAGACCCAGTGTGCAGCTTCCCCGGCCAAACCTGAGACGCCGTCGTCGAAAAGACAACGCCCGGCAGATTCCCCCGGCTCAACATCGCCAGCCGGCAAAGATATTGCCGACATATTGGAGTCAATCGACAAGCGATTGTCCAGTTTCGACGCAAGGCTGTCCTTGGTGGAGATTCTTCACCGAGAATTTAAATGCTTGCGAGAATCCCTGGAGTACAGCCAGCAGCAGGTGGAAACGCTTGCTGCTGAAAATGCCACGCTAAGGGAGTCGGTGAAATGTCTCACAGATAATGTTACCCAGCTCAATAGAGAAAATAAAAAAATAAAAGAAACAGTTATCGATCTACAAGCTCGTAGCATGCGTGATAATCTGTGTATTTTCTGGTATTCCAGAAGCCGCTGGAGAGGACGCGGAGACCACGGTAAAAAGCTTCATCAAAACCCACCTGAAGCTGCCGGAGGACACTGTGAAGAACATCGTCTTCGATCGGGTACATCGCCTCGGCCCCATTCGGGCTACGGCCGGGAGACCACGTCCTATCGTGGCCAAATTCGGCCACTTCAAACAAAAGCAACATGTGAAAAGCCGCGGCAGGGAATTAAAAGGAACGGACTTCAGCGTGAACGACCAGTTCCCCAAAGAGATCTTGGAACGACGCAGGGTCCTCTTCCCAATCCGACGCGGCTTCATCCAGAAGGGCTCCCGCGCTGTCATCGCTGTGGACCGGCTGTACGTGGACGGACAGCTCCACCGCGACCCCAACATCACTCCGTGGCTGTATTAACCTCACACCAGATAAGAATCAGCTACCCATTTCCCTATCCACTCACACTAACTTGCATTAACATCTGTTTAACTTACCAGGTATCAAATCGCATCTTAAAGTGTGATTTCATAGCAGAATTAACACCGTCACTCTCCGTCAGTGATTTAATTGGAATGTTTACGTTTTGTTTTGTTTTTTTCTTCTCGTTTTTTTTTCTCTCTTTTCCCCCTCTTGTTTTATGCTGCTCACCCCTGTCCTTGGTTTCTTTCTTTATTCTCTTTCACTGCCTCGATCACCTGCTTCGACACTCATCCACAAACAACTCCTTTATTTCGACACATACGCACCATGCGCTCAACGGCAGCACATTTACTTCAGTCAGACAGCGCACACAGTCGTTTAGGATACACACACTTAAGCCAAGCCTACTCATATTAGTGAAATATGCATAACACATAGTCAGACTCAGGGAGCATCTCGCCACACATTTTTTCTCTCTTCTCCTTCTCTTTATTTATGAACAAGTGACTGTATTCTCTCCACCTGTCTAAGCGACCACACAGCGTACATCCCTAGTTATCACGACATCTATGGGTACATGAGTCTCATTACATGGAATATAAATGGAGCTGGCTCCAGAGTAAAGAGGTTAAAAATATTTAACCAACTCAAAAAACTACAGGCAGATGTTGTCCTTTTACAAGAGACCCACAGACCTCTTAGAGGTTCGAATGAACTTAAAACACCTGAGTTTCCCAATGTGTTCTCAGCTTGTTATAATTCTAGACAAAGGGGAGTAGCAATTTTAATACATAAAAATATTAATTTCACAGTACTCGATACAGTTATAGATCCAGAGGGCAGATTCTTAATCATTAAACTATCTATACTTGATAAAAAGCTATGTATTGCAAGTGTATATGGTCCAAATGTTGATGATCCCTCATTCTTTCACGGTTTTTTCAGTGCACTCTCTGAACACTTAGATGGCACACTTGTTCTTGGAGGCGACCTCAACCTTGGACTAAATGAAGACATGGATAGGCTCAATACAGCGGGAACTCAGCGTAATTGGCAGTCCACAAATATAATCAAACAGTATATGAGCGACTTTGGTCTTTGCGATGCATGGCGCTCCCTTCACCCCACCAGTAAGGAATATACTTTTTTCTCACATGTCCATCACTCCTACTCTCGTCTGGATTATTTTTTGGTCAGCAGCTCACTGCTGAACGACATTTCAGACACTGAGATTCACCCTATAGCTGTCAGCGATCATGGTCCTGTATCTTTAACACTAATGCACAAGAATAATACTACGCCAAGAAAAAACTGGAGATTTAATATATCACTACTTAAAGATGAAGACTTTATTAAATATTTTAAAAAAGAGTGGCAGATATATGCATTTTTTTTCTGTCTTTTCATATTCTGTCTGAGGATCGTGGCCACAGATTTGGAGGTGGTGACTCTCATTCCTCCTGCTCTACACTCAGCTGTGAAATTCTCCAGTGAGAGCTGGAGGCCACCACCTGATGGCTATCCTAGGCCGACAGGATCCCTCTTAAGTTTGATCATGACAGGCACCAACCATCTTGCAGCCGCAGCTCCTTGCAGCAGTCCGGCATGCTTCCCCGCCTCCTGATCCAATTCACCACCAGGTGGGGATTAGTTGAAGATTCAGCTAGGTGACATTCAATGTCCCGCTTTTCAGTCTCGATAGGCCTGAGCACCACCCAACACACAATAATGTCATGAAAGCATACTAGAAGGGGCTATGCAGACATGGTCACTAACTTTTCATTCTGATGATCTGCAGAATAATTTCACTGTACAAAAACCTTGTCTCGCAGAGATTCATATGAATTTTAGCTGATGATGGTTGTATAGTGTCTAATATGAAGACACCATAAACAGTGTACAGTCGTGGCCAAAAGTTTTGAGAATGACACAAGTATTGGTTTTCATAAAGTTTGCCGCTTTAGTTTTTATGATAGCAATTTGCATGTACTCCAGAATGTTATGAAGAGTTATCAGATGAGTTGCAAAGTCCTTCTTTGCCATGAAAATGAACTTAATCCCAGAAAATAAATTTCCACTGCATCTCATCATTCAGCATTTCATGCCATAAAAGAACCTGCTGAGATCATTCCAATATTCTTCTTGTTAACTCAGGTAAGAATGTTGACGAGCACAAGGCTGGAGATCATTATTTCATGCTGGCTAAGTTAGAAAAGCAGACTGGATGTGTTAAAAAAAAGAGGGTGATGTTAGTAATCATTATTCTTTCTGTTAACCATGGTTACCTGCAAAGAAACATATGCAGCCATCATTGCGTTGCATGAAAATGGCTTCACAGGCAAGGATGTTGTTGCTACTAAGATTGCATGTAAATCAACCATTTATCTTCTCATCAAGGAAAGAGATTCAATTGTTGTGAAGAAGGTCTCAGGGTGCTCAAGAATGTCCAGCAAGCACCAGGACCGTCTCCTAAAGACGATTCAGCTGTGGGATCGGAGTGCCACCAGTGCAGAGCTTACTCAGGAATGGCAGTAGCAGGTGTGAGTGCATCTACACACACAGTGAGGCGAAGACTTTTGGAAGA
>NW_024583119.1:70357-71498 GCF_018398535.1 Haplochromis burtoni | reverse complement strand
CCCCAAAACAAAAAACAAAAACCCATCAGGGACAGACTGATAGTCTGTAAAAAGTACAGTACAGCAAGTGGGCTACTGAGGACTGGGGTAAAGACATTTTCTCTGATGAAGCCCCTTTTCGATTGTTTGGGGCATCTAAAAAATAATTGTCCATGTCAATATAAAATTGTATTTAGTAGTCAGTATAAGCTTTTTAATGATATAAGTTTGCATGTGATAGAATACTGCATAATAACCTTTTGATGACTTAGACTGTTCTTCACTATAAGACTTGTTCTGTTATTAGTTTCTTTCCCACAGCGATAGTAAGAGCTGAACAAGCAGTTTTCACTCCCTACCAGGAAAAGGAGCTGCTTCCCATAAACCGCACACGCACACACATACACAACCACATACGCACATGCTCACGTATCAACATTCCACTAAACAAATGTATTCATTGTTGTATTACTCTTCTTGTGTATAAATAAAGACAAGTGCAAGAACAGAGCGCGCACATCACAGGGCCCCCACTTTGGTGTGAGCACTCTGTGACCGCCCTTGCAAGGAAAAACTACAGCGTGTGTGTTTCTACTCTCTGACTCTCAGCTGAAGAAGTGTCTTTAGAATAAATCTCTTGACAATCCAGAAAAGATTATGGTAATATAGATTACCTTACATACATATTACATACATATAGATTTCAGTAATATAGAAGAAGGTTCAGTTAGCTTTGCACAAAAACAGCTGGTAGAAACGTCCTTCAAAGAGCTGCTTTTACTTTCTTACTGTGAGTACATTTCTCAACCAGTACTTTTTCACTCTTACTTGAGTAAAGAAGTAGAATCAGTACTTCAACTTATATTGCAGTATTTTTAGCACAACACAGTACAGTATTTTTGCCTTTGGGTGCAATGTCGCACCTCACCTGCATGGCATCTACAATGCTCTGCTTGCGTTGTTGTTGGTGGTGGTGATGTGTACCGCAAAATTACAATTAAAATTCTCAACAAAAAAACTGGTGAAAATATAAATAATATGTAAAAAACTTAACCCCCAAAGTGTCTAAGGCTACGTTCACATTGCAGGTCTTAATGCTCAATTCCGATTTTTTGATCAAATCCGATTTTTTTGTCTGCTTGTTCACACTACAAATAAAATG
>NW_024583119.1:63764-65695 GCF_018398535.1 Haplochromis burtoni | reverse complement strand
TCCATGAAAATGAAATGCCCTCACTGTGGTCTTACTCTTCTTACAAAAAATTTTTTCAAGGCTCACACGATGAGGAGGCATTCAAACAGGTCAATAGATGTTTGCCTGGCCTGTCATCTGCAGTGTTTTTGTGTAGAGCAGGGCTGCCCAATCCCAGTCCTCGAGAGCTACTATCCTGCAGCTTTTAGATGCATCCCTACTCCAACACACCCTGGCACCTCTGGTGTAGAGGGACTTCTTTGTTTTTCAGTTTGCAGAGGACATGGAGCTCCTTTTAAATGTGCTGACGAGCAGAGACTACGGGTCAATGCGATGTTTGACACTTAATGGACAGATGAAGGCACTGGCTGTTTGTTTGTGTTTTTTATGTGTTGTTGGTTTTTTTTTCAGTGTACAGAATTCCAGTTAAGCTTATTATAAAATGTTGTTCACTTGTTTTATGTCCATACTCCTAGTAAATTTTTTTTTAGTGTAAATGTAACAGCATTGTTTATACTTGTAATTTCAAAGTAAAAAGCTTACAGTTGCTATTAACATTAATGTATTATCCTGTAATCAATAATATTTTTATACATTTTACGAATTAACCCTCTGGCCTCTATCCTGGCCATTTGTGGCCACTTCACTTCTTTTTTATTTTATTTTTTTATTTTGACTACTACACTGCAGTGGACCAAAAAATGACACAGGTTTGATCTTAAGGATCGAATAGTTGTGTGTATTTGTGCATGACATTGCAAAGCAAATATGTATTTGCAAGATAGACTGGAATAAATTATGACGCATCAAATATTACACAGGCTGCAGTGAATTTTTGTTGATATAGACTATTGAGCTTTGAGTTTCTCAGTCAAACTTAGCTTTGAAGCACATGCTAACACTTTTACTCTTGTACATTTCATAACAAGACACCATAGCCAATATATTAACAAAATATATATTAATAAAAGATTCAAAGCTGCAGCACATACAGCAACACATACTGTTAGTAAATGTGTCCTGGACTTAATGCAGCTGCAGAAAGTGCTGCTGCTGTAAGTAAGCGTAACAGCTTCCAGATCACTTATTTTTCTGGAAAGATAGTAAGAAGGACATTACTGCTCATTTCTACAATCTCCCAGATCTTGGAATACAAGCCTTTGTCCCATGAAAACCACTTCACAGTACTAAGAGTCCACTAAAACCTACAAATGAAGAGTGATCCTGGAAGAAATAGAACGCACACTAGTGAACCTCAACAATTGCAAGACAGCCTTGCCCCTGATGCTTATATGAAAAAAATAAATAAATAGGAAGATTTATGAAACCATTAGGACTTTATCACCTTTTTATCTGAAACGTTACTGGTACTATATATATAACCTAACTGGCATTTAAAGAGTAAAAAAAAAGAATGTAGATAAAATGGTTTTGATGAAAAGGACTGGTGCTAATTTAAAGAGTCAAGTCGGTGAAAGTAGATAAATGTTTTAATAAATATATATTTTACAGAATTTTGTGAACATACACAAAAGTGTCCATTTTTGCTGAGAGAGAGTTTTATAGTTTTTGCTCTCCTTGAACAAAAATAATAGTGCATGATAATCAATGTGGATGTTAATCAATTAGATGTCCCAGACTCTACTATTAATAATACAGCAGTCCCTCGTTTATCGCAGGAGTTACGTTCGCTACGCGAAGTAGCCAACTTTATTTTTTACAATTATTATAGATGTATTATAGATGTTTTAAGACTGTAAAACCCCTCACTACATGCTTTATACACAGCAAATTCAAAAGTGTTAAATTTTTTGGTGTTAGTAGTCTCCTTGCAAAAGTAGAGTTAATTTTACTCTAAGCAGAGTCACATTCTTTTAATGTAACTCTGAGGTGTAAAATGATAGTAGTTAAAATCGAGTGTTAAAAATGAGTGTTTCTCTGTCAAATCTGGA
>NW_024583119.1:41612-43470 GCF_018398535.1 Haplochromis burtoni | reverse complement strand
TGCATGAACATTTTCACACTTTTCTCTTTTGTTTAAACACTTAAAGTTCAACCCATCATAAAAACATAAGTCCAGTATTATAAAATGAAACCGTGCAAAATGTTTCGTGGGCAGATTTATATAAATTCGACAAGCTAAACGCATTCTGTAGTGTACAGCAGTGGTCCCCAACCTTTTTTGCACCACGGACCAGTTTAATGTGAGACAATATTTTCACGGACGGGCCTTTAAGGTGTTGCAGATAAATACAACAAAATAAAATGATACAAACAAAGACAAAAACGGTGGTATTTTGTAAATATAATAATAAACGTGAATTCGTCTGTGTACTTGTGTAACTTTATGAGCAGCGTCTTGTTGCACCAACAACATTGAGAGTAACATCCTCTTCTCTGCTTCTTGATGCTCTCTGGTCGCTATGGTAACGCGTAAATAGTTCTTTCAAAATAAGACACACGACCACAACACGGGAAAAGACCCAGGGAAACCGACTCAACGGACCGGTACTGGTCCGTGGCTCTGTTGGGGACCGCTGCTGTACAGGAGACACTGTACTAGGTTGATTGACAATGTTCCACAGCAATCAGAACGCACAACACAATGTACTGTAATAAAAAATAATAATAATAATAATAATTCAGCAAAACAGTCTGCAAAAGTAGAACCGCGTTATTGTGAGGGATGACTTTACAATAATTTCCAGTAGCACTGCTGATATATGAAATGGTGAGTTTTGAGGTTGTCTTCAAACAAGTGCATTGTACTAGAAAAAGGTGTTTGAAGGATTAAACATGTAAAAAGTAATGACTAGTTTATATTTATGAAAAAACCTTCATGCAGAAAAAGTAGCAAAGAAATAAAAACATAACACATGGACACTTTTACGTGTTTCCGGTTAGTGTGGAGGTCACGTGTTTCCGGTTAGTGTGGAGGTCACGTGTTTCCGGTTACTGTGGAGGTTGCAATATGGCGCTCCCCAGTGGCTGCAGCCAGGTACTCTTGTGGTCAAGGTTGATTTAACTGAAGTTACATGTTTCCAGTTAGTGTGGAGGTCACGTGTTTCCGGTTAGTTTGGAGGTCACGTGTTTCTGGTTAGTGTGGAGGTCACGTGTTTCTGGTTACTGTGGAGGTTGCAATATGGCGCTCCCCAGTGGCTGCAGCCAGGTGCTCTTGGGGGGCTCTAAAGGATAGGATTACTGAATTGGAGACTCTGCTTCACACCCCTGATACACCCGTAGCTAGCCAGGCCCCTGTAGCCGGTACAGCCGAAGGTAGCGTAGGCCCTATAGCTGTTCACCCCGGGAGGCCCGGAGCAGCAGGGGAAAGAGGACAACTGGGTGGCAGTGAGGAGGAAGCATAGTCTTAAACAGAACCCCCAGGTACACCACCAACCTGTTCATGTGTGTAACCGTTTTTCCCCACTCAGCGACACACCCACCGGGGATCAAACTCTATTAATTGGTGATTCTGTTCTCAGACACGTGAAGCTAGAGACACCAGCAACCATAGCCAACTGTCTTCCAGGGGCCAGAGCAGGTGACATTGAGGGTAAATGTAAATTCAGTAAAATTACAATTCACGTTGGCAGTAATGCCACCTGATTACGTCAATTGGAGGTCACTAAAATCAATATTGAATCGGTGTGTAACTTTGCCAAAACAATGTGGGACTGTGTAGTTTTCTCTGGTCCCCTCCCCAATCAGACCAGGTGTGACATGTTTAGCCGCATGTTCTTCTTAAATTGCTGTCTGTCTGAGTGGTGTCTACCAGATAAGTGGAACGGAGTTGAAGGAAACGGTTTCCAGGGCCTAATCCGTGGATCGACTTCCTTCGAGGCGTGGACGTCTATCAGCAGAGA
>NW_024583119.1:29502-39918 GCF_018398535.1 Haplochromis burtoni | reverse complement strand
GGATACCCCTGGTTCCGTCAACATGACCCCCACATCTCCTGGTCTTCCTGCCAGATCCTGGATTGGGGTCCCCAGTGTCCACGCCGCTGCCTTCTCTCTCGGACCAAAAAGGACTCAAAGTCAGAAGAGGCTTCACCCCCGGAGCCCATTGGTTGGATAAGATCCCTCCGGCTTACCACGCAGCGCCTACAATTTGGTGCGAATTAGGGAAGGAGACGAATGGAAGACAGCCTTCATCAGCCCTAACGGGCACTGGGAGTACCTGGTGATGCCCTTCGGCCTCTGCAATAGCCCTGCTGTCTTCCAACATCTGATCAACGATGTCTTGGTCTTATGCTAGGTCGGTGGGTGTTTGCTTATCTAGATGACATCTTGATCTACTCCCGCACCGAAGTGGACCATATTCGCCATGTGCGGGCCGTGCTGAGCAGGCTGCTCGAGTACCAGCTGTTCTGCAAACTGGAGAAGTGTGTTTTCCATCAGCGGTTCACCACCTTCCTAGGCTTCACCATCTCCTCCAATGGCCTGACCATGGACCCGCAAAAGGTCCAAGCCGTGACCCAGTGGCCTCAGCCCTCCAGCCTTAAGCAGCTACAGAGCTTCCTGGGCTTTGCCAATTTCTATCGGCGCTTTATCTGCAATTTCAGCACCGTTGTCGCCCCACTGACATCCCTCATCAAACCAGCTAACCTACCTAAGCCCTTCTGCCTCTCCCCAGGTGCGAAACAGGCATTCCGAGACCTTATCCACCGGTTCACTACGGCCCCCGTCCTGCTCCACCCTGATCCTGCCAGAGATTTTGTGGTGGAGGTGGATGCCTCCGATGTTGGCGCTGGCGCCGTCCTTTCTCAACACGGCCCGGATGGAAAACTTCACCCATGCTGCTATTTCTCAAGGAAATTTTCTCCCACGCAGCAACGGTACGGTGTCGGAGACCGAGAACTCCTGGCCATCAAGTGGGCCTTAGAAGAGTGGCGGCATTGGCTCCTGGGAGCGAAAGACCCTTTTCTGATCTGGACTGATCATCAGAACCTGATCCATATTCGTTCTGCCAAGCAGCTCAACCCAAGGCAGGCCCGTTGGGCCTTATTCTTTGAGCCTTACAATTTCCACCTCGCCTACCGCCCTGGTTCCAAGAACGCTAAGGCAGACGCTCTCTCCAGACAGTTCGCCCAGGACGGCCTCACGTCAGACCCTGGACCTATCCTACCTTCTCATTGCTTCGCTGCCCCCCTTCGGTGGCCCTTGGAGGACTCTATCCGGGATGCCCTGACCGCCGAACAACATCCGCCTGACACCCCTGCTGGGAGGCTCTATGTACCATCCCGGTGCCGTCAGGAGGCCTTGCTCTGGGCTCATTCCTCCCCACTCTCTGGTCACCCGGGGCCCGACAGGACCCTCCAACTCCTCCGTCGTGCCTTCTGGTGGCCCTCCATGACTCGGGACGTCCGTGAATTCGTTTCCGCCTGTGACACCTGTGCTCGGGCCAAGTCCTCCACTCAGCCGCCCGCTGGCGACCTTCGCCCTCTCCCTGTGCCGGGACGTCCCTGGTCCCATGTCGGCCTTGACTTTGTTACCGGCCTCCCATCCGTGAACGGTCTTGACACCATCCTCACCTTTGTAGACCGGTTTTCTAAGGCGGTGCACCTGGTCGCTCTGGCCGGCCTCCCTTCCGCCAAACGGACGGCCGAGCTCCTCTTTGACCATGTCGTCCGGCTTCACGGGTTCCCCAAGGACATAGTCTCCGATCGGGGGCCCCAGTTCACCGCCAGGTTCTCGAAAGCCTTTTGCCGCCTGATTGGAGCGTCTCCCAGCCTCTCGTCCGGCTATCACCCTCAGACCAATGGGCAGGTTGAACGGACCAATCAACAGTTGGGGCGCTTCTTGCGGTGCTTCGTCTCCGCCCAACCGTCGCTTTGGCCTCGTTACCTGTTGTGGGCTGGGCTGTCTCATAACCTTCATGTCTCTTCTGCCACCGGTCTCTCACCATTTGAAGTCTGTCATGGTTTTCATCCTCCTATCTTCAGCCATCAGGAGGCGGAGGTCGACGTGCCTGCTGCTGAACGGATGGTCCGCCGCTGTCATCAGGCCTGGATCAAGGCGCGGGCTGCCATTTCCCGAGCCAACGCTCGGCGGATCTTGGACTCCCGTCCCCGGGGTTGGGGGGTCCAGTATTTGGTGGACTGGGCTGGCTACGGTCCTGAGGAGCGCTCCTGGGTGCCGTCCCGCTTCGTCTTGGATCCTTCCCTCATCTCGGTTTCCGTCGCCGCCGTCCTGGACCGTCGGGTGCCGGTCATCGGGGGAGGGGGTCCTGTCAGCCGGTGATCAGCTGATCACGGGGCCGGGGTTAAAAGAGAGACGCCACCCACCTGTTCGCCGCTCAGACATCGTTCTCTTCATGTCAGGAGCTCCGAAACTTTGCCGACGTCAGTCTCCGCCTGATTCAGCAACCGTGAGTGTTTTTCCCTTCGATCCTTTTTCTCATCCCGGCTCCGCTCGCTCTCCGTCTGTAACGATAGTTCTGAAGCCACGCTTCGTGCACTGATCGTTACTAGAATAACTGCGTGTCTGTTCCAACCCACCGCTAGCCTTCGCCGTGTTTGGGTCTAGCCAGCACGCCACACGGGCACGCCGAACTACTGTGTGTAATTCGCCTGATCGTGACACCAAGTCTCTGTTAGTACATGACTTAATAACTGATCAACAAATCGATTTACTCTGCCTTACAGAAACCTGGTTACAGCAGGATGATTATGTTAGTTTAAATGAATCAACACCCCCGAGTTATTCTAATCATCAGAACCCCCGAAGCACAGGCCGAGGGGGCGGTGTGGCAGCAATTTTTTTACACCAGCCTATCAATAAGCCAAAAACCCAGACAGACTTTTAATTTGTTTGAAAGCCTGATGCTTAGCCTTGTCCACCCTAGCTGTAAAACTCTAAAACCAGTCTTATTCATTATCATGTATCGTCCACCTGGGCCTTACACAGATTTCTGATTTCTCAGACCTTTTTATCTGATTTAGTAGTCAGGTCAGATAAAATAATTATTGTGGGTGATTTTAACATCCATGTAGATGCTAAAAATGACAGCCTCAACATAGCATTTAATCTGTTATTAGACTCAATTGGCTTCTCTCAAAATGTAAAAGAAGCCACCCACCACTTTAATCACACTCTAGATCTTGTTTTAACATATGGCATAGAAACTGAACATTTAGCAGTGTTTCCTGAAAACCCTCTCTTGTCTGATCATTTCCTGATAACATTTAAATTTACAATAATTGATTACACAGCAGTGGGGAGCAGACTTCATCACAGTAGATGTCTTTCTGAAAGTGCTGTAACTAAGTTTAAGAGTATAATGCACCCACTGTTATCATCTTCAATGCCCTGTACCAACACAGAGCAGAGCAGCTACCTGAACGCTGCTCCAACAGAGGTCGATTATCTTGTTAATAACTTTGCCTCCTCACTACGTATGACACTGGATACTGTGGCTCCTGTGAAAAATAAGGCCTCAAATCAGAAGTATTTAACGGTGTGGTATAATTCTCGTATCCTAAAGCAGGTAACTTGTAAGCTGGAGAGGAAATGGTGTGTCAAAAATTTAGAAGATCATTTAGTGTGGAGAAATAGTTTGCTGCTTTATAAGAAAGCCCTCCGCAAAGCCAGAACATCTGACTATTCATCACTGATTGAGGGAAATGGTAAATGGACTGGTTCTTATAGCGCTTTTCTTTTTTTATTATTATCTCTTTTATTGAGAAAGCAATTGAACATAACAGTAGTATGGCTTTTTACACTGTCTTTGCTTTCATATTTTTTAACTTATAATTGGAAAGAAAAAAGAGAAAATATGAGAGAAAAAAGAAAGGGGGAAAAAAAGACTTGGGTTAGGAGGTAGCAGGGCAGGTAAGTTCACATAATACTCAGGGCTTTAATGTAAAAAAAAAAAGCATAGTTCATAAAAAATCACACCTCACAGGCTTAACATATTCTGTCCATTTAGACCATATTCTGTTGATGGTATCCCTCTGAAGTTTAAGAGAAAATGACAATTATTCCATCGTATACATCTCTTGTACAGAATGTATCCAATCTTCCATCATTGGTGGTTCAGGCTTAAGCCGTCTCCTCGTAAGAGGCTTTTTACTTGCGGCCAGTAGGATATACAAGAGTCTTCTATCATTGTAATTCAATTTATCCACTGGTGCATTATACAAAAATAAAAGGTTAAAGGATAAACAAATGAAAAACCATTTTGTAGATGTTCATGGATTAGAGACCAATACTGGCAAATAACTTTGCAATCTCAAAAGATATGGAAATGGTTAGCTCCATCTCCCCCACATCTCCAACGTTTGTCACCAGTTCCCCGATATCTTTGTTGAGCAGGGGTGATGAAAAATCTCATGATGCTTTTCCAGCAAAATTCACGCCAAACAGCCCACTGTATCTTGCATGCGTGGCCCAACACTCCTCTGTAACTGGCAAATTACCTTCTTTTCTCCACATTGCTTTAATAAACACAGTGCTGTCACTTTTACACCACAGGATGCTGTTATTTAAATTGGAAATAATTTTGCTTTGCACTCCAGGTTTAGTTAATACTAAAAATGTTTCTACAAATTGTAATTCGTTTAGGTTAACTTTTAAGTTTTGATTAAAATAATTTCTGACCTGTTGATATCTAAAGAAATCGTCTGAACCTAAATCATGTTTACTCCTTAAAAATTCAAAGCTTTGGAATGCCCCCTTGTGGACAAATGAATAATAATTAGTTATACCTTTTGAAATCCAGTTTTTGAATCTATTATCGTACTGATTTGGAGTAAAATCTGAATCATATGCACACCATCTTAAAACCTTGGAGGCATTTTCCAAACCGCAAATTCTTATTACTTCTTTCCAAGCAGATATCATTATTTGTAGTATGGGTTTGTCTGCCATGTGTATTTTATTCTGTAATTTTATGTCCGATATTAAAGCTGTAACTGGTATTCCTTTAACTATTGTTCCTTCAACATCTTTCCATCCGGCGGTGTAATCTGGACAACAGAGACATATCAGTGGTCTTAACTGAGCTGCACAGTAATATTCTCGTAGACAAGGAAGCCCTCCCTTTTCTTTCTTTAGTTGGAGCGTTTTATATTTAACTCTAGTTTTTTCCCATTCCAGATATATTTTAACAAAATTCTATCGGTAAAGACTGAAACAAATACAGCAGTCGGGGAAGAAAATTTAATCTGATTGATTCGATCCTGGAGTGTAGGTCCAGAAATGGAATGGTATTCCATCTGATTTTATAGATTCATTTAGCGGGGCATTGTTGGCATTGAACATTTTGTTGAAGTCACGGTGTATTGCCACCCCTAAATACCTAATGCTATCTGCATCCCATTTCCATTTATAGCGATTCTTAATTTCGACTGGTGGTTCATAGTTTAAAGTTAATACCTGTGTTTTATTTACATTAACCTTATATCCCGAAAAAGAACCATACTCTGATAGCATTTCCATGATTTGTGGGAGTGCCTTTGAGGGATAGGATATTGTTAAAAGTATGTCGTCAGCAAATAGTGCTAATTTCTGTTCCCCTCCTGCCGTTCTTACACCAGTTATATCCTGTTTCTGCCTGATCCACTAACTTAATGGTTCTATAAACAAAGCAAAAAGCAGTGGTGAAATACAGCAACCCTGTCGTGTCCCGCATTCCAATATAAAATGGTTCGGTGAGGTTTCTGTTGATTTTGATTTTAGCTGTTGGTTTGTTGTATAGCCCTGAAATAATATCAATTATGGATTTATCAAAGTTAAACAAGCAAAGTTCTCAAGCACTTTATATAAAAAGGACCATCTCACTGAACCGAATGCCTTCTCGGCATCTAAACTTAACACTAAGGTCTCTAATTTTTGTTTATCAACCTGCCTCATTATGTCCAAAACATTTCTGATGTTGTCCTGGGCCTGTCTCTGTTTGATGAAACCCGTTTGGTCATTATGTATTAACCCGGGTAATATTGTTTCTAGTCTCTTAGAGATGATGGATGTGAACAACTTATAATCAATATTCAGTACACTAATTGGCAGGGCTGGACTGGGACAGAAAAATTGGCCCGGGCATTTTGACTAGAGACCGCCCCCCCCCAGGTATTATAGGAAAAGCCATAAAGCCTTTGAATGAAAACAGACGCTGTTGTGACAGTGATGTACACTGTCTTGTTGGTATATGTATGATTTCTATACATTTTACGTCAGATAACAACTTTGGTTGTAAGCTTCAGATAATTAATAAAAGCATGACATTTTAAATGAGAATAAGAACATATTTCTTTGTGCTCCCCTTTCCCTGTTAATACCCTACCTGGCCCCCTGGCAAAACTTTGCTAGACCCGCCCCTGCACAGTTACCAGCTGTCAGCATAAAAAAAGATCCTGGTGTTATTTGTCTCTCAGAAACAGTTCACAACTTCCCTTCAACTCATTAATGTTGGGTAAGGACATCTCCTAGTTTCATCTTCATGTTTCCCTCTCGCCACATATCCAAACTGATATCATGACCAGCAGCTTTTACAGCTGTGGCTCCAGCAAACATCAGCTGATACTAGAAATTAATATTAAATAAATTCTAACAACAGCTGATCAAGCTT
This sequence comes from Haplochromis burtoni, assembly GCF_018398535.1. Lineage (NCBI taxonomy): Eukaryota > Metazoa > Chordata > Actinopteri > Cichliformes > Cichlidae > Haplochromis > Haplochromis burtoni. The sequence continues at coordinate 33,266 of NW_024583119.1, read as the reverse complement.
AAACGTGCAGCTGTTGTTTAACGTGACATCCGCTGGTTTCTTCTTTCTGGCGCAAAGTGGGCGATAAACAAACAAGAGAGAAAAGCTGATCAGCTGATCATTGATCAGTTTCATGATTGAAGTAGCAACAGGAGAGGGAGGGGGACAGAATGAGAGGAGAAGAGGCAGCGTGCAGAGTAAAGACAGAATAACTCCAGCTTTGTGTCTTTTTCCATTCTAGCTGAAGTACAGGACAAACTGTGCTCCTTTTCAGTTCAATACTAAACGTGTAATATTTTCTCTCAATGCGGGACGATTCCGTCTTTTTACAGGACGGTTGGCAACTCTACTAACTAACCTTATGAATAAAATAAAGTTCACTATCAGTAACATCATAGCACCCCCCCAGCTGTATAGAAACTCTGTCATGCTAGCTAGTACGCAGTATTGTAACTGACTGTAAAAAGTCAGCACAACGAAAATAAACTCCACCTAAACCTGGTTTGTATCTGACCCAGATAGACTGCAGGTCATAACTTCTTACCTGAAGTTCAGTTCACCTGACACTCGGACCTGCGTCTGCCTCGGGTCTCTCCTTCTCCTGCCTCCCCTTTCTCTCATCCACCTGCTGGCCTCCACCACTTGCTAATGTTACTGAATCTGTGGAAGCTCCGCGATAGCCACCACCAAACAACTGAGTTATTTTTACACACCGGCCAGCATCTGGCCAATCCACCACCATTACAAAAAAAAATAAAAAATCATCGGCCCATAAAAACCCGGTATGCCCGATGGCCAGTCCAGCTATGCTAATTGGGCAATAGTTACTACATTCTAGTTTATCTTTTCCTTCTTTTGGTATAATGGAAATTATTGCTTCCCTCCATGAAGAAGGGATAGTTTTCATTTACATTACCCAATTAAATGTTTTTAACATGGTGCGAGTCTAATAATCTTGCATTATTTTATACCATTCTGGGTCAAACCCATCTGGCCCTGCCATTTCCCCTCCCTTTAGTCTTTTAATTGCCAAGTAAATTTCTTCTTTAGTTATTGTGGACAACAGCATTTTATTATATAGCGCTTTTCTACTCTCACTGAGCACTCAAAGCGCTCTATATAACTTGTGCATTCACCCAATCATTCCCATTCACACAAGCACTTTATCTAAGGTTTTTTTTAGTGCTTCTATCTAACATTCACTCGCATTCACACTCAGATGGAGTGCATCGGAGAGCAACATGGGGTTATTAACTTGCCCAAGGATATTTGGCATGGTGTAGACTGGAGGAGCCTGGCATCGAACCACCAACCTTCTGGTGAATAGTTGCCCACCTGAGCTACAGCCACCCCAGAAAATAAGACCAACCCTAGGTTTCTCTTCAGCACTGTAGACAGGCTGACAAAAAGTCAGAGCTCTGTTGAGCCAACCAATCCTTTTTCTAGTTATGACTTCATGAATTTCTTTACAAATAAAATTTTAACCATTACTAGAGAAAAAAAATACTCAAAATCATCTCACAGATGTAACATTATCTACAGCTACTTTGAGTACCATTGATATTCATTTAGAGTCTTTTTCTCCAATTGATCTTTCTGAGTTAACTTCAGTAATTACTTCCTCCAAACCATCAACGTGTCTTTTAGACCCCATTCCTACAAAACTGCTCAAAGAAGTCCTGCCACTAATTAATGCTTCAATCTTAAATATGATCTACCTATCTCTCTGAACCTTTACTTAAAAAGCCATCTCTAGACCCAGTGGTCTTAGCTAATTATAGGCCAATCAACAACCTTCCTTTCATATAAAAAAAACTTCAAAGGGTAGTTGTCAAATAGCTAACAGATCATCTGCAGAGGAATGGCTTATTTGAAGAGTTTCAGTCATGTTTCAGAGCCCATCACAGCACAGAAACAGCTTTAGTGAAGGTTACAAATGATCTTCTTATGACCTCAGTGCAACATTCGATACTGTCGACCATAATATTCTATTAGAACGATTAGAGCATGCTGTAGGTATTACAGGTACTGCGCTGCAGTGGTTTGCATCATATCTATCTAATAGACTCCAATTTGTTCATGTAAATGGAGAGTCTTCTTCACATGCTGAGGTTAGTTATGGAGTTCAACAGGGTTCAGTGCTAGGACCATTTGTGTTCACATTATACATGCTTTCCTTTGACAGTATCATCAGAAGGCATAGCATACATTTTCACTGCTATGCAGATGACACCCAGCTCTATCTATCCATGAAGCCAGATAACACACACCAATTTGTTAAAATGCATCAATGTCTTAAAGACATAAAGACCTGGGTGGCCTCTAACTTTCTACTTCTAAATTAAGATAAAACTGAGGTTATTGCACTAGGCTCTGAAAATCTTAGAAATATGGTATCTAACCAGATTTTTACTCTGGATGGCATTACTTTGGCCTCCAGTAGCACTGTGAGGAAACTTGGAGTCATTTTTGACCAGGATATGTCCTTCAATGCACATATTAAACAAATATGTAGGGCTGCTTTCTTCCATTTATGCATTATCTCTAAAATTAGAAATATCCTGTCTCAGTGACACTGAAAAACTAGTTCATGCATTTATTACTTCTAGGTTGGACTACTAAAAAGAATGTCTGACTATGAAATGCACAATTTATTAAAAGAAACTGCTTTGGCTATAATGTGATTGACAAACACAGAGGGAGAAGTATTCCTCTGTATTTGAGTTAAAAAGAGATTATGTTCAAATGAATGTTCATTTGAAAATGAGCTAATGATAAAGTTGATTAATGACATTAATTTGGATAAACTGAATGAAACATGAAGTATATTCAGAATCAGAATACTTTATTAATTCTGATTCTGATATTAAAATTCAATTACATATGAATATACTATTAGTATTTCCTTTTCAGTCACCTTTCTCACTCAACATGTGTTAATAGAGCTCTCTACACTGAATTATACTTGTTATAATCTCTGGCTCTCTTCCACAGCGTGTCTTTTATCCTGTCTTTCTTCTTTCACCCCAACCTGCAGCAGATGGCTGCCCCCTCACTGAGCCTGGTTCTGCAGGAGGTTTCTTCTTGTTAAAAGGGAGTTTTTCTTTGCCCTGTCGCCAAAGTGTTTGCTCATAGGGGGTCATATGATTGTTGGTTTTTTTTCTCTGTATGTATTATTGTAGGGTCTACCTTACAATATAAAGCGCCTTGAGGCGACTGTTGTTGTGATTTGGCACTATATAAATAACATTGAATTGAATTGAATTGAACAAGTATCTATACTTCTACTTAAGTACAGAATGTACTTTTGCCAACTCTGGTTTTTATAGAAAGTTATTGATTAAACTGGTAATAGATGGCTATGAGAGGGGTGTGGCAAGTGAGTTCAATCAGCTGACTGAACAGACAGTTAGTCTAAAGAGGAAGTGCAAATAAATTAGGAATCTTCCCCACAATACCTGCACACCTGAGGTGGGCTTTTCCAGCTTCAAACCATCGCGCGGAAGCTGCTGGCAAGGTTTCTGACTTCCTGTGCTCTGAGTTTTTCTGTTAAACTCCGTAAACCTGCAGAGGAAATGAGCCTCATGTTCATTTAAGGCCCACGGAAGAGTTTTAGATGACAAAAAAAAAGAATGCAGGAACTCTGTCAAACCCCAAATAGAGAGTGGAAGTACTTTTACTGTAGTACTTTTAGCTGTTACAGAGTGTTTTAGGACTGTAGCATTGCAGGTATTTCCATGTCTTCCAAACACACACACACACACACAAACACACACACACACACA
>NW_024583119.1:4956-6113 GCF_018398535.1 Haplochromis burtoni | reverse complement strand
TCTGACGTCAGTTACAACATGAGTCGCTTACCTTGTCCGTCACTTCCGTCCTTGGTGTATTTCTAACTCACCTCACTACAGAGCCTAAACACCCCAATAATAGTTTAACAATAATAAAAACTGTAAAATGTTAAATATGATGTAAAGCACCACACCCACCCCGTGATCTGGCTTGTTAGCTCTCAGGTGTCCAAATGGTACCTGAGAGCTAACAAACTAAACTCATCCAGACAAAGAGCTGAAAGTGATGAACAGTATTCTGGCATCAGGGTTCTTGTTTTTCAGATGAGTCAGAGTGAGGTAAAGCATGGTGGAGACAGCATCCTCTGTAGGCCACTTAGTTCTGCCCGCAACTGCAGTAGGTCCAGATTATCAGAGAGAATAGAATAGAATAGTCCTTTATTATAATTGTTCATGTACAATGAAATTGTGGAGGGATGACTTCATGTGGTTCACGAGGTAGTCAAAGCTTTTGGAAAGAAAAGCAACTAGACCCCTGCTGTGGGTCATTGGCAGCAGAGGTGTCAGGTGGTACCATTATGAGACCCTGCGTCACCCTATTATGTGATCTATTATGATCCCCATTATGTGATCTACCTCCTGAGCTACCCCTGGGTCAGGGGTAGCTCAGGAGGTAGAGCAGGTCACCTACTGATTGAAAGGTTGGTGGTTCAATCCTTGGCTCCTCCAGTCTGCATGTCAAGCATCCTTGGGCAAGATACAAACCCAAAGTTGCTTTCTGATGCATCCATCGGAGTATGAATGTAGTTAGATAGATAAAGTGCTTGTGAGAATGGGTGTGATTGGATGAATGTGGCATCTTGTATAGAGTGCTTTGTATGGGCTCAAAATGTGGTCATAAATATTTTGTACTTGTAAATCAGTTTCGTATGTGTAAAATGAATTCGTGTGTGCATAAAAGAGATTTGTATGTATAAAAAAGATTTGTGTGTGCGTAAAAAAGATTTGTATGTGTAAAAGAAATTTGTGTGTGCGTAAAAAAGATTTGTATGTGTAAAAAAATTTGTGTGTGCATAAAAAAGATTTGTGTGTGGACTTAGCCAAAAAAAACCCCTGCAAGTTACAAGTACGAATTTTGACCCTATTTTTCTTCCTTTCATCTGATTGGTCAATGTCATGTCAATCACAAATGTAAC
>NW_024583119.1:2517-3873 GCF_018398535.1 Haplochromis burtoni | reverse complement strand
CTTTGTCTAAGACTGGCTTCTGTAAGCAATAATACATTAGAATCTCTTTTGGAGATGCGGCCATAAGTCCAGTACATTGAATAGAGGTTTTGAAGTTGGTTTATGGTGTCGGTTGAGCCTTCGTTGATGCGGCTATAAAATCAGTATAGAATTAAGGTAAAGCAGATGCTGGCTTATGGTGCGGTTGAGCGCCAGTGATGCGTAACGCGTAACACGTCCGTAGGTTTTGGTTTATGATGCGGCCGTGTTCTGGTGATGCGGCCGTAAGTGCAGTAGTGAGGGGTTGCTGGTTTCAGCACATTGAATAGAGGTTTGACAGTGGTTTATGGTGCGGTTGTGCCTCGAGGGCTGCGGTCATAAAATTAATAAGTAAAATTTTTTACTTGGTATGAAATAAAGGTAAAGCAGACGCTGGTTTATGGTGCGGTTTTGAGCCTCGGGGACGTGTGCATCACTTTTACGATGCGATTTTGCCCCGTTGTGGCGGCCATAAGCACAGTGAAAGGGGTACCTGGTGTATGGTGCGGTTGTGCTTCGGAAGAGTTTTAACCGTTGAGGTCAGAGGCTTCTGTGTAAATTTCCGCCGATGAAAAGCGCTCTCTGTGGGTCTCACTGTTGGTGAAACGCGCTGTGTGTGTGAGGCGCGCTCTGGGTGCTGTTCTGTGTGTGTTTCTGGGTGTGAAGCGTGAACACAGTGACAGTGACGGTTGATGTGTGAATAGGAGGACATTAGTGCGAAGAGAATGCTTTAAGATCAAAGGTTGACGCCTAGTTTACCTGTGGAAATTAAGTTTGTCATGGTGTGGCAACCCCCCTGTCTGTGGACGCACAGGCCGGTCCAGCGGCGTCTGGGTGCTGAGGTGGTGACTTGGGAACTGAGGACTCCCGTGTAGCTACAGAATAACACTGGAACGGCCGTGTAATCACGGGTTCACATTTATTCTGGAATAGAACAAGAGAATGCTTTCACATCTAAGGTTGAGTTCTATCATAGGTGAAATATAAAAAGGTTAAATTCCTCGTTTCAGTGGTTGAAATTGCTGTTTGCCTGTCCCCTGACGAGTGTGTGAAATTAAGTAAAGAGGGCAATTTGGAGCCACATAGAGATAGACGGGCTAAATTGGGTGTATTACTCTGTGGTGTAATAAAAAGAAAAAGAGGAGTCAAAGCAGTAAGAGGTGAGTAGTGGTGTGAAATATGTTGGGTTTTAAATCTGACGTAGAGAAAGGAGAAATGGAGGGAGAGTGGAGAATTATTGAGAAGCAGAGAGAGGAATGTGTTGGGAGACTGGCATGCAGTCTGCACTGTAAAGGTGGGCGTGTAGCCTGCTTATCTGTTTAACAGTGATGAAAATGA
>NW_024583119.1:0-1484 GCF_018398535.1 Haplochromis burtoni | reverse complement strand
CAGCTGGACCCACAACAACAACCTGAAAATGTCAACAGTGCTGCAGGAAAGTGATCTCATGCAGCAGAGACGGAGAGGGTGAAAACCAAGGCTCGTTTCACTACACGGGGAAAATTCCCAGACAGCTTCAGCTGACAGAGACGCCCGCCAAGCCCGAATGAAAAGTAAGGCCGAGCAAAGGAATGTTGACCTTAACAACTCTGCATTAACACTGTGCAGGACAGTGACGGACCAACACGGATGATCGGGCAGCAAAAAGGGCGTGACCGAGACAGGAGGAGTAACTGAGGTCAGAAGGCACCTCAGAATGGACAAAAGCACAGAAGAAGATGCAGGTTTCACCTGCAGTGAGCATGGACACTGGAGAAAGGACTGCCCCAATTGGGGTCAGAACCAGGATGGACAGAACTTTGAGCAGCAGCAGCAGCAATGGTCGCAAACAGACTGAAAAGGAGGAGGGCAGGACCCCAGGGCACGCTTCAGGCCGTGGTTTACCCAAGACACCAGAACAGGGAAGTGATGAACACACACACACCGATTCAGAATGAAGTGAAATACACACATGAACACATGTGCACTCGTTGATTGAGTAAGAAATGACACACACACACACACCTAAATTGAAATGCTGAGTCACTGAGAAGTGATGCACACACACACACACACACACACACCTAAATTGAAATGCTGAGTCACTGAGAAGTGATGCACACACATACACATGCACACGCTTGTGCAATGAAGAGTGATGCACACACACACACACACACGCTGATGCAATGAAAAATGCTTTGCTAACAAATGCTTATGCTGATATGCAAAATGCTACGCACAAACATCCAAATATACAGAATTTGTTATAAGAAGCCATTGATTACTTAGAATGTGTTTTATGTCACCCAGAGGGCATTTATGAAGATTTAAGGAATAAGGTCTAAAACAGTTTGGTTATGAAAACAATGTCTGTGCGTGGTGTCTGTTTATGGCTCAAGGCCTTGATTGAATTGTTTATTGTGCTTCACACAGCCCTGGTGAGGAACAGTGGCACAGAGTGAAAATGATGAATTAATCGAGTAAGTTTTAGGTCGGAGTACCGCATTTTCTGTGATTGAGATTTAATTCAAGGAGGAACAAAAGGTGTTATGGCACCTGAGGTTCTCATTCCCACACAATATTGTCCCAGGAGAAGCAAAAATTTCCTGTGAATTTCTGGTTGATTTTTGGGTTTTGCTTAGCGCTAGCTTGATTTTATCAGTGAGCTTTGGGTTGTGTTCTTTCTCTAAGAGAGAGAAATGGTTTTTATGCTTGGACATGTCTGCAACGGGCCCTAGTATGTGTTATTTTAGTAGTATTTTGTTGGTTACGTCTGTTTTCGTTTTTGTTACAGTGCACTGAGATAAGAAAATCTGAGAGGTGTGATCCACCGGTGGTGATATGTTGATATTTTGTGAGTCCATGATTTAACAATCAGCTCTTTAAACCAG
>NW_024583118.1:143057-183744 GCF_018398535.1 Haplochromis burtoni | reverse complement strand
ACCTCCTCCAGCTTATCCAGCCAAGAGATATAATCTCTCCAGCGTGTCCTGGATCTGCCTCGGGGCCCCCCTTGGAATTCAACTTTTGTGAGATCTCGCAAAAGTTGAATTCCAACAATGGCGGCAGCTACTTAGTTGTAATATTACTCTTTCTGGGTCACAAAATACACTTTTAAGATAGTTTGAGGCGTGAATGTAGTTGTGTGAACGTCCGATATCTGCTCGGTTAATAAGACACCCACCATCTCGAAGCTAACGGGAGGTCGAGACCTACTACAGTCAGGAGGAACACCACTTTCCCGGCACATCGTGCCTCGATCTCCCGGTCGGCTTCGAGCTGGCGACCTCCGAAGAATGCAGCTAAAACTTTTGCGAGTTTGTTTTGCGAGATCTCGCAAAAGTCTGTCTTAATTTTTTTTCTCCCGTGTCCCCTGCGGGGCTCCGTAATTTTGAAATGTCCTTGTTTAAAAAAAAAAGAAAACGCTAATAAAATTATTTTGTACTACACCAGTGACTTTATTGATTTGTCGTTGAAAATAGAGAGTTAGCATTTTCATAAATCTATTGAAGCTTTGAAAATTATTACATTTCAACATTAAATGCAGTCAGAATTGATTTCAACTATCTTGTATGAAGCAAAGTTACTTGAAACTACAATTAATGAACAGGATTAGAGTTAACCAGCCCACCATTTTAATTTCACTTTTTTGGAACATGTTTAGATGGTGCTGAATAAATCTCCTTTCAGGAGTGCTACTAAGAAGCAGTAATGAAAAGCATCATCATCAGCCATTGTTGTTTCATTCACAAAAAGCTGAAGCTCATTTGCACATGTGTGTGCAATCGGGAGATGTTTGCTTTCATCGTGAATGAATGTTATTTTAGGAGCTGGTTGAAAACCTATGGCTGGAACCTTGCTGCTCCCGGTGGCAAAAGCCAAGATGTGACCAGGCCTCAAAGCCTTCACAAATGCCTCTTCATCCTTGGTAAGACTCCTTTCTCCAAGTGCGTCTCTCAGCTCTTTATCTAAAAACAAAGAAAAACCACCGTTAACCTGGGGACACAAAAATAGTTAAAGCTTGAGCTAACAACTAAATGATGGCTAATGTATTTTTAAAAAGTACAGAGGTTCTGTCTTTGCTTTGCTTGTCAGCCGTAGGCTTTCATACATTTTTATTCCTGTTTTGTGTGTGCATGTGATATAAAAATACAAATTAAATTTTACTTTAGTGTCCTGAATTGTTTCATGGCCAGACTACATTCTATGTGAATTTCTGCTTACTTTCGACACACTGGAGAAATTCCAGAAATCTGACCACCATCAGCTCCCCTCTAACTCTTCTGTTGCTCCCAAGAACAGAATAGCTTGGCCTGAGAACCCCAGCAATTAAACTGGCTGTCAGATCTTTGTCCTCCCCCGATAGGTCAAGCAGAACACGCAAACTGGGGTTCTCTCTCAGGAGTGATAAAATCTAGACAGAAAAGTTTAAATAATGGTTAAATTCCAGTTTTAAATATAAAAAGTAGCTCACTCTAAATGATTATAAAATAATGACCAATTGATACAGAAAAAATATAAATCTCACTCCATAGTAGGACAAGCCATCAGTTAGTTGATCGAAACAGCTTTGCCGTTGCAGAACTGCAAGGTATAGAGCTGCATTTTTCACAAACAGATCTTTATTGGCCATGGTGACTGTGAGTGGAAGACCTTCAACTTGATATCGCCATGAGTCGCAGCAGCTGACTGCTTCCTCCAAATCATGTTGAGTTGTTGCATTTACAACCTAAATATTTAAGAAAAACACTTTAAATGTTTGTTTTTTACCAGTGTACACAAATACTGCAGATGGTTCATTTTAATTGGACTCGAAACGTTTTTGTTTTGGTTTATTTGGCTGTATTTCACCAATATTTTTTTTTTAACAAAAAGGAAACAAATTGAAAATATAATACATGGAATTGCCTCTAATAACCAAAAGTGTATTTATTATATATTATAAAAGAAGACCAGAAGACTTGTGAATATAGGAAATATTACAATATTCTTGTTATAATATTGCAATTCACCTTTTTCAGATTCTCTCTTAACTCAGGGTCACCTATATCATCCGGTGTTAGGTGTACTTGAAGAATGTCTCCTGACACAATGTAGTCTACTACATGTGGAGAGAGAAAGGCAGGTGCTTCTCCACCTTGCACTATTATCGTGGACAACATCCTGCCAATGGTTCGATATACTCCATTTTGCAAGTGTAGGATGTTAAATTTCAGTGTGCATCCATTTGGTGTAGCTGAAAAATAACACACAAAAAATATCGTAAGCCAAATATAATTGGTTGAGATTATACTTTTTTTTAGTTCAGACAAAGCTACAGTTATTCTGTACATATACTTGTAATTTTAAACATGTAGTCAGTTCTTTAACATATAGAACGGTGCCACCTAGCTTGGTAGAGTAGTTTTTACGACCTTTTCAAGAATCTGAAAGATGGCCTTCACCAGTAAACGGAAAAACTCCCGCCTTGGCCCCCCAAGGTCAGCAGCATCTTCCTCTGTATCATGTTCATCGCTTGCAAATGTGACATAAAGCATCTCACAGCTTTCTGCAAACTTGGGTCTCTTGAACTGACGCAAAGCAGTCGACCACACATTGGCTCGACTGATATGGAGTTGTCTTGTTCCTGGTGTAATGACTTTCTCACTATGAGCTCTAAGAAGACCTTCAATTTCTTCTTTGCTGAGCTTCTTAAAAGACCTATATAAAAAAGGGACAATGACAAACAGATCTTGGGGAAAAATGGAAATTTGCTGTACATTTGACTCAAGTGCACAGAGTTACAACATATAATTATGTTGTGATAGTCCATATTAAATTAGTCAGAAATGAGCAATTACCTTTGTAATTGTGTAACTGCAAAAAAATGATGCAAGTAAAGATGCAAATAAAATATTCAATTATCAAAGGTTACTTTCAAATCTTACCTTGAAATATGAACTTCACTCTGTCTATCAGACTCTTCTAGGAGGCTACGCTGAATTGCCTCTTCAAGAGCTTCATCTTCCTCCAGAAAAATAGGGCTAAGTAGATAAGAGATATTAGAAATCATAAAACATGTCAGCCTTGAAGAATTTCTCACACTACATCATTAAAAAAATAAATAATTAAATGTAAATCCTAAAGTTGCAGTCATTCAGCAAAAAAACCCCAAACATGCAAATTGGAAACTTGCATCAAAACAATATCCTAAACAACATCTAAAATGAAGGATTTCTTTAACCCCTAGACAACAGCTTACACAAATTCTGCCACATTATATGGAAACATCTGCTGTCCCTCTGCCTGGCCCTCATTTTCACTCTCTTGAATGCAGCTCTCTGTTTCCTGATGCTTGGCCTCACTTTCACCTGGTGTTGTAGACAACGCATGATGCACTGAACAAAGGAAAGAAGGTCAGCATGACTTGCTTCATAATGTTAACAGCCTTTATATATCCTTATATTAGTTTAAGTGAAAGTTGGGCACATATTCCTCCTTGGCTGTAATCACCTGTGATAATTCGTAAACATTAAAATGGTAAATGGCCTGTATTTGTATAGCGCTTTTACTAGTCCCCCCTAAGGACCCCAAAGCGCTTTACACACCCAGTCATCACCATCACACCAGTGGTGAAGGCAATACAGTTGTAGCCACAGCTGCCCTGGGGCAGACTGACAGAGGCGAGGCTGCCATATCGCGCCATGGCCCTTCTGGCCAACACCAGTAGGCGGTAGGTGAAGTGTCTTGCCCAAGGACACACGACGAGACTGTCCGAGCCGGGGCTCGAACCGGCAACCTTCGATTACAAGGCAAACTCCAACTCTTGAGCCACGATCGCCCCAATCGGACACAATTAATGATGCTCTCATCAAACAAACCCCCCAGGAATTATTACGCACTGCAGTAACAAAATCTAACTGGTCATCGAGCTTAGAACCTCACTAGGTTTTCATTCACGTCACATACCTCGTCTTCTCCGGCAGACTGGACTTTCAAAGTCACTGTCAGACAGCTCTTCTGGTTCCTCCTGAGGGAAAAGAAAGCATGTTCTACATAAAATCAAATACAGTTGCACCAAATCACTGGTAACACAGAGGCACATGGCTGCACTAAAAACTGTTTACACCTGCTGAAACTGCAATATTAATTACCGTAATACAATTAATAAAATTATGTTAAGGGAACAGACTCACTTTTTAGACAATAAATATTTCTGCACTGCAATATAAAATGTTTACCTGTGCAGGTTTTTGTATCCCTGCCATTATATAGAGGCAGGTGGTGGAACAAATCGAGCCAACTTCTTGGCCACCCCAAAGAAAACTGCTAGAAACATTTGGTTTCATTAGTCGTTTACATCCTCTAATTGTACTCAAATACTCAAAAGGGAATGTCTGGCCAGTTGACAGTGCAAATGTTCTTCTGAAGATTGCTGCTATTTCTTCTCTAAGTTGTGCTTCAGACCAGTCAGATGTAAAGGAGATCTTCCCAATAAGGCCATCTTGTGCTAGTTTTGCTCGTGAATCCCCTCTCGGTATGAGAAACGTTGATGCTGAAGACAAGGGCAAGCACACAACATCTTTTGTATAGTGTTTGCAGGTCTTGTTTTTTCTCACAAAATGTGAGCGCGTAGCATGAGCTTGAGGAACTGATGGAAGAGGAACCTGAAATGAATTCAAACACAGATACAGATAGACACCTATGCATTACAATACATCCGTAAGGTTTCTGTTATCTGTTCATTAAAAACAAACAAACAAACTGTAGACTCAGACCATCTTACTATTGTCTACCCATTACACAGAAAACTGAACCTTTTGTATCTTGTAGATTAGCATTTGGTGATTGTTGGTCAAGTTGGTGATTCAGTCCCCAGGTGCTCTAATCTAGAGCTCCCAATGAGTTTATCCGACTATGACTGTGTGCGAATGTTGGACAGAAAAAGTGCTTGTATTAATCTGTGCCTGTGAATGGGTAAATGAGATCTGTTGTATAAAGTGCTTTGAGCACTCAATTAGAGTAGAAAAGGCCTGCAGTTAGGTCAGTGTGTATTTGGACCCTAACAAGTTTTATTTTGTTGCCCGTTTACTGAAACATTTTCCAATCATAAATATATCATGGACATGATGTGCAGACTCAGCTTTAATTTAGGGTATCCATATTAAAATGATGATGTCATTACCAATTAAGCAGATAAAAGGCCTGGAATTGATTTGAGACGTAGTGTTTGCATTTTGAAAATTTTACTGTGAACAGACAACATGCGTCAAAGAGAACATAACAGAAAAAAGAAAATTAAGAAATTAATACAGCCACTACAGTGACCATCAAAACGATGAAAAATATTGACGTAAAATTTATTTTGCGACACCACAGAACAAATGATAGCGTATAATATGAAATGATAGATGTTTTCATATTGTCATATCAAACAGCCCTAATACAGAGGGTTCACTGCAAGGTGCAAGCCACTCATAAGCCTCAAGAATAGAAAGGCTAGAATGGACTTAACAAAAAAAAAAAAAAAAAAACATCTAGTAAAAGCCAGCTAAATTTTGGAAAAACATTCTTTGGACAGATAAAACCAAGATCAACCTCTACCAGAATGATGGCAAGAAAAAAGTATGGAGAAGGGTGGAACGACTCATGATCCAAAGCATACCACATCATCTGTAAAACATGGCAGAGGCAGTGTGATGGTTTGGGCGTGCATGGCTGCCAGTGGCACTGGTAGTGTTTACTGAATATGTGACACAGGACTGAAGCAGCTGAATGTGTTCAGAGACATACTTGTCTGCTTAAGTCCAGCTAAAAGTAGTCACATTGATTGGGCAGCATTTAATAATAAAGATGGAAGATGACCCAAAACATACAGTCCAAGCACCCCATGACTTTAATAAAGTAAAGAAATAGAATATTCTTGAATGGCCAAGTCAGTCACTGGATTTTAACCCAATTGAGCATACATTTCAGTTGTTGAAGACTAAATTTAGGACAGAAAGCCCCACAAACAAACAGCAACTGAAAGTCAATGCAGTAAAGGCCTGGCAGAGCCTTTACAAATTAATTCTTCCCCCTCACATTTTTATGCATTCATTTAGTCCAACCCACTGAATTAAAACTTAAAGTCTGCACTTCAACTGCATTGGAGTAGTTTCATTTTTAATTCATTCTGGTAATGTACAGAAGCAACATTAGAAAATGTGTCTGTATCCAACTACTTATGAACCTGACTGTATATCAAAACCAGTCAGCTAAGATAAGATAACATACCTTTATTAGTCCCACAAGGGCAAATTTCATGATAAATAAATTAAATGATATGTGTAAGAAGGCCTACCGAGCAGTATGGTATCCCAGTGGAGACGGCAGGTCTACTTGGTCCAGGTGCATTGCTGGATTCCTAAGGAAACATTTACATCAAGAACGACTGTTACCTACCTACCAAATAAATAAATAGAGTTGTATGATGTTCGATCTCTGTCTGCTGCCTACCAAATGAAATAATTGAGGACTAGCTAAGTAATTTAGCTTTGCTAGTTTTGCTAACACTGCTATCAACCCGTCCAAAATGCTATACAATAAACTTACCAAGTGCTGCGTCGTTTGTGAGGTCGAGGGTGCACTATCGTTGAATGGCCGACAAAACGGCTCTTCCAATGTTTTCAGCTAAATCGCTGGACATGCTGGTAGGGAATAGTTGAAGCAGCTCATGGCAGTCAAAAGTGACCGTGATAGGAGCGCAAACACAGAACCTGACCACGACCAGCACACTTTAGCACGGGAGGTTTTCTTGAAGCTTTTATTTTGGTATTTCCGTTGACCCGTACAATAAATTTGCATATTAGCTAAATATTTAGTTTCCCGTAACATTTAGATTTAACATTTAACATTTAGATTTATATATAACATTTAGATTTAACATTTAACATTTAGATTTATATATAACATTTAGATTTAACATTTAACATTTAGATTTATATATAACATTTAGATTTAACATTTAACATTTAGATTTATATATAACATTTAGATTTAACATTTAACATTTAGATTTAACATTTAGCATTTAGATTTAACATTTAGATTTAACATTTAGCATTTAGATTTAAAATTTAAAATCCTGTTTTAAATATGAAAAGTTACAAATGTTTTACTAAATGTTGTAAAAAATGACTCGAAAAAACATGTTTTGTAAGATTTAGAGCTAAATGTGGAAAAATGTTGCTGTTAATTTCGGCATGTTTCAGTTTACAAACGGCGCCCCATACATAACAAGATGCTTTACACTGTGAGTTAAAGATCCTACAATGTTAGAAGGGGAAAAAGTCCAACAACAACAAAACTGAACATTTTGATGTGAGCAAAGATGAAATTTCGTGAACACCTGTGTTATTTTGCAGTAGATTGCTAAGGTGTGCTTAATAAAATAGCCCAAGGAGAGTAAGAGGTAGGAGACTGACATCTTTCAAACTTTCATGATGAATTTGTCCATGTGGCGGGGCGTGGCCTGCGGTGCCGTGCAGAGGAGGCGGACGCACCTGCACGGCATCCGCAATCATGCCCCGTCGAATTAAATATTGTACTGGGTCCTGTGGTTGGGTTGTTGTTGTGATAATGTTGAGCGGGCAGCGGGAGAGCTGCAGCTCTGTGAGCATTATGAACATTATGAACATTGTGAACAGCAACCGTGTGAGTCAATAAAGTATGCTGCAAAGCATGGATTTGCACCCGGGTCTGCCGTGGTCGTTTACAGTCCACTCCCCACCTGATGCGACAGATGACTGCCCCTTCCTGAGGCTGGTTCTGCTAGAGGTTTGTGCCTAGTAAAACAGTTTCTCCTTCCCACCGTAACCAAAGTGCTTGCTTCAAAAGGGGTCATCTGATTGTTGGGGTTTTCTCTGTTTCATTGTAGGATCTTTACCCTACAATATAAATCCCCATGATGCAACTGTTGTTGTGATTTGGTGCTATATAAATTCAACTAAAATGAACGGAATTGAATTTTTGAACATAAATATTGACAAATTATGTTTTACAGTGATGTCACTGCAATCACATACTGCATTCAGCCGGACTGTTTGATGATTGCTCTCCGTGACCTGTCCATCAAGGTATGGAGTTTAAACTGGTGGCCACATAGGACCCTTTTAGGCCATAAAGGTATATTATGACTGAACTGCTCCATAAATCTACTTCTGCCTGTCTCTGATTGGTTATCAACTTAATTTTCTTACATTTCTTGTCTGTTGTTTTAGTCTTTACATGTGGTAAAGTCCTTGTTTTACCGCTCTGGATTAAGGATGCTAATATCTTCCTCAGTGGATGGTACCATCTGCCGCTGGGATCTGGATAAGTGTAATGAAACTGACTGCATCCATATAGATCAGATCAGAAAAGCCCTCTATTGTGAATAGCAAGTACTAGAAAAGAAGACACCTTCATCTCTTTTTCAAAGCAGGGGCTGCACTTCTGGACCATCAGAAGACGTACACCATCCACTCAGAGGTGATGAAGGCTCCCCATTGAGACAAATTAAAGTCCCGTCAGTTGCTGCTCCTTACCCTATGCAAGTCCTTCTGCATCAAGGGGGGACAGAAATATCACTCTGGTGGCTGCAGAAACTGGAGCAGTGTTGACCTCTTTCAAGGCAAGGAACAGGATTTTGTGTGATGACTACTGCCTGCACGAAGAGATTCTGTTGGCCTTGACTGAGGCAGTTACGGTGCTTCAAGCCAACACACTAAGTAATCAAATCACTTGATGGAGGAATGGAAAGGCCAGGGACCCTCGAAGGACATTGAAAGCTTGATAGAAAATGATGATGCAGGTACTCTGACAATCCCTGGCCCAGCTTGGCAATATACAGCTATGTGGTAGACAAATATGTGTAATATATCTATATCACTAAAGCACTTCTGGATGGATGCAAACTGCATTTCGTTGCCCTGTACCTGTGCATGTGCAATGACAATAAAGTTGAATTCTATTCTATTCTAAAGAGAGAGCTTTAGAGCAGTGGAGGTTACAGGAGATGAGGGGTTGCAGTCTCGGAGACGAGGCAGCACTCAATAACCCAAAGAACAAGTGAGCATTGTCAGTACAAAGAAAATACTCGATGGTGCTATAGAAAACTCCGGGATTGCCAGAAATCGAATATATTTCTGTGTCTGAGACAGGTTTTTGATCTTTCTTGGTAAAAGGGGAGGCTGTGTGAATAATGAATAATGGAAAGGTGTTATGCCGGATGCCAGCACACAATGGTCAGAGAGTCACCACCGTGCAGGTGGATGTCGACAACAAGCAGCTACCTCCCCTCACAAGTATTTACAAATGCAATGCCTTTTTGAATAATCATCACTCATTACCTGATGACTGTATCCCAATTGCCAAGGTGAGGACTTGACATTGGTGGTCTGGAGGGTTAATCCCTACATCCAGAAGTGTCTCACTCGACAACTAAGCACTACAGCCAGCCTCTAGCCCACCTGGCAGCACTGAAGTCCCAACTGGCTGCAACCTTTCAAGAGCCCAATGACAGCTCCTACGGCTTAAAGCATGTCAGTCTGTTGACTCAAAGCCAAACAGATTTTAAGCCTGAAGAAGGGCATTCAGACCACTTAACAGGTCACAGTTTTTATTGCAAGTTACATGCAGAGTTATGTTGTTGTTTCTGTCTGTCTCTATGTGCATGTTTGCTTGTGTCTTGCAGGACTGTGCTTCCCCATCTGAAGGTGTTTGTTTCCAGCAGTCTGGATAAGAAGGGGCAAATGTGGGATGAAGAGAATCGCCTCCTCAGGTTGGTGATTATTACAGATGTGAGGAGCAGCCTTTCAGTCCGAGCCTTTGTGTGTATTTCAGACAGGTACGTCTATGTTCTTCAACCTCTTTGTGGGTGTTGCTCCTCCAGGACGCTCCAGCTGAATGCGGTGCCTGAATGCTTGGCGTACAGTGTGTTTGGAGGAGATGTGTTCCTGGGCATCAGAGAGGGCCTGTACGTGATGAGCTGTACAAAGTTCCTGCCACCCAACTACCAGCAAACAGTAAGACATTCACCTGGAGAGCTGGCTGTGTGGCTGTGGCTATAATGGAGTGTAATTTGGACTTTTTCATAGCTAACTAATAGTAAGACTCAGATATTTCATATTAAAGATAATGCAAAACAGTGGCCTTATTATCTGTGAGCATTGTTGGTGGAAACAGGACTTCTGGCAGAGATAAAGACGAGGAAGCCATCAGTGATGGACTGAGGGGAGACATGCAGCAAGAGGTGTGTGTAAATGATAGGACTTGAATGTCTAACAGTTGCATTTTATTTCAGATATCTCAGCTGTTTCCTTTTCACCTTTGTTTTAGTACATATTAGTGACTTTAAATAACAGCCTGGAAGCACTTCTGCAAGATGCAGTAAAGAGCAAAAAAGGGAAACTTCCAAGTACAGCCCAAACCAGGAAGGAAGCATTTCAGCGCTACATGAAACTAATATATGGCCTGCTACTGAATATTAAGGTTCTTTCCTCACTTATCTAGTACTGTAAAGCAAATGCAAAAGCTTACATTTACAGTCAGCAAACTTCAAGCTTTCCACTAGACCAAGATAGTTGCTCTAGTGGAGCAACCCAAACCTAGATCGACTCCATTTCGTGGTCAATTCAGGACCCCATAACCACCTCCACCACGGGAAGCCTCACCTGAACTGCCAACGTTCCTTAAAGAGTTCGTAGAGATGGAATGGTTTTGTGATTTGTACCCTGACAAAGGTAGTGCAACAAAAATGGACTGCCATGCACAGTAATAACATTTTTATACTAAGGTGTGCATGTGTGTATCTGAGAGAACCCCAAGCACGCTGTCTCCAGAGGACTCCTTAGATCTGCTCAAATATCTGCAACTCTGCAGCATCTCATTCAAGATATTGATCCTCGCATCAACAAAGGCCCTGCACAGCCGGGACTCTTACAGAACAGACGAGCTATACCAAGGCCTCACTGACTGCGTGCACACATTTGTGAAGCCTCATATGGCACAGCAAGAACCAGACTTTGCAGTTTACAAGTCGAGGATTATTAGGTTGTGATTAATTTTATGTGTGTTTCAGTCAGCTGTGGAGCAGACTGTGCTTACTGAGATCTTAAATCTGTTGATGCATCTGAAACCTGCAGGCTGTGAGCTGATAAATTCTTTTAACTCTTCTAGCCTATAAAGAACTAGGGGTTGGGTGAGTTTTCACTGCTAAAACAAGTAGTTTTTGTTTGTATAGCTAAAAATTTTTTTTTCTGATTTTAACATAGGAAGACAGTAATGCGCGTGCTGACAGAACTGAACGTGGAGGAGGTCTAGCAGTGGCTGTGGCCCAAGGTGGACACTTGGGACTCGGAGCTGGAGGAACAGTGTGACACCTGGAAGAGTCTCCACAGCAAAGCAGAATGATGGCTGGACTTGTGGTTCTCAACATACAAAGTAATTTATTGATTTGAAATGTTTCTGTCTTTGGTTAGAGCTGACATATTTTCAGTATTTCAGTGTGACAAAAGATCAGATCAGTTCTGAGGTCATTTACTGTGACCTCAATTGCTTTAATGTTTTTGACTGCTAGTGTAAGCGGTTAACTACATTCCCACTTTCATTTCCAAACCACCAGGAGCATAGCAGGTATCTCTACCTGAACAGTAACACCAAGTGGACACCCCCGGCATGCAGTGTGGTTGAAGTGATCAATTATTTCTGCTGTGTGCAAAAGGACGAGCACAACAAACCCAGAAATGCCACACCTCCTGGTCACAAAAACACAGTGCTTTTGCCTATTTATCACAGGTATGTGAAATTAGTGCACATATTAGTTTCACTTCTTCACTGTAAGCTAAAACATTTCATTTCTGATTTTTTTATTTTATTTTATTTTAGTAGATTTCAACCAATTCTTCGCCTAGAAACATTCAGCATGTTCAGAATACAGAGAATGCCAGCGGAGTTGTTACTGAACTGTAACAAAACTTTCTCATTAAATGGGGTGATTTACATTCAGAAAATAACCGTCTAATGTTGATCGTCATTCAGGTTGAATTCTGCCTCCCGTGCGACACCGTCCCTTCCTCATGCAGTTCCCCAATTTCATCACTTTGCCGTTAGAAGAAGAAGACTGGTGGAAGGTCTTGACTCAGTCCTATTTTATTCAAGAGCAGTCTTGGGTAGAGTACTACAGATGATGCCTTTCAATCTGTAACAGACTGTAACAACCCCATTAGGCTCAGTAACCCACCTTTGTTGAAAATCAATTTCCAACAGCCGAATAATATCCTTGGCTTCATAAGTGATTTATTCTGTGACTTTTAGTGTATAAGTGCATCTGTGATGCTCATAAAGCTGATTTGGCGCACTTATTTCTTAATGCTGGTGACTGAAAAGATTTGATTATAAATATTTTTAAACAAACATTCAAG
Source organism: Haplochromis burtoni (assembly GCF_018398535.1). Taxonomy (NCBI): domain Eukaryota; kingdom Metazoa; phylum Chordata; class Actinopteri; order Cichliformes; family Cichlidae; genus Haplochromis; species Haplochromis burtoni. The sequence goes on along the minus strand of NW_024583118.1, from coordinate 171,264 downwards.
GAACACAGTAATGCGGCTTCGAACAGCAGAGACGCAAGACAGCATGACTTAATGACTACAAAAGGTACAAACATGATGATATAACAGGATAGTAAGCAGTAACTATCCTGTAGTTTTGGTTGCACATACATCTGCTGATCAGACACTATGTGAATGAATTGTATACAAAAGTATTTTGCTGCATCCCAGCTGTGACCTGATTATTAAAACGCCAGTGATCACCAGTACGAATCCTGCACTGACTTATGCTGTACTAACACTTATAAAGTCAACAAGCAAATCAATTAAATTAGTGCAGCATGTTCTGACTGAATGACAGATTAGTGTCTGTCACTTTTCAGCAGAGGTTATCACCTCATCCTGTACATTTATTTAGAACAACCAAAAGTCAAGAGGAGCGAAATTCATCTGAAGACCTGCACTTGTTGATCTGGTGGCTGAGAAATCTGGAAAACCATCAGCTAACCTGCTGACTTGAGCAGTAACATCCAATTTTCTGATGTAATCAGAAGATATGTGAGGAAAGACTTCCATTTCAGTCTGCTGGTCATCGTTTATGATTGTAGCTAAATGTTGGTGGGTTTTTTTTTTAATTAACAAAAAGTGTCGTTTGTTTGACAACAAATGGATTTCAAAAATACAGTCCCTCTTCTGCTGTCTACATGGACTCTTTACCTGCACTGAATCAAAGACTCATCAAACGCCACTGATCAGAAAGCTAAAAATTTTGACCCTTGCCACAGAGTCAGCATTTTTATGTCCATATCTGTTTAGAGAAAGTGGCTGAGTGGCAACAATGCGATCCCTTCTCTCAAACCCAGACACTTAACAAAGATTACTGGGCCTTGGTGGATATCTGTATTTTACTGAGTAATGTCTTGCTACCTTCATTTGCCTGTTTTGGACTGTAAAAGCTTAAATGCACTACATTTACCATAAGACTAAGTGACAAGGAAAAGGCTATTTAAATTTTTTTTTAAAAAGAATACCCAACCATTTCTCAGGTGACAGTTTGATTGTAAGGCTTCAGTACATTGCTATCGTTTGTCGATGAATGAGCTTAAGAAGCATCTCTGCTTTATGCCACCATGTCTTTATCATAATTCAGCAAGTCACAGGTCAGAAAGATGTCAGAGCGTCCATTGTCGATCAGAACCCTGTTGAGCTTGTTGCTGGTCAGGTTGATGTCTGAGGTTTCATCTAGAGGCCAGTCTAAGAGCTGAGCACTGGAGGGCAGGTCGGGAAGGCCTGGCTGGTAGTCCTCCAGGGGGTTGGGGTACAGTAGCTGTCGTAGGGAGGGCATTCTTACAGCCATCTTCACCAAGTCCATGAGACCAGCCATGGAGAGCGGGTTCAATGCCAGAGCCAAGCTCTTGAGGGCACGGCAACCTCCTAGTGAGGGCAACAAGAGCCCCAGCAGGCCATCAGTCAGACCACAACCGCTTAAAGACAGGTGCTGCAGGCTGCCCGAAGCCTGGGAGAGGAGACGGCGAATGGAAGGCAGAGTGTTTTCATCCAGACGGTTTTCGCTTAGATCCAGCTGCTGTAGCGTGGAAGTGTGATGACTGCAGGACAGATAGGCAAAGTCAGCTGGACTCAGGGACAAATAGGGGAGCTCCAAGATCTCCAGAGGCTGAGGCAGAGAGCTGTATCAACAGACAATAGAAGAAAACATTTAAATAATGTCACCTCAAACACTTTAGGTTTCATTGTTTGTGTTCTAGCTTTAACAGCATTATTTTAAAGATGTCTGCTCATTTGCTTTGAAATAGTGACTTATTACATAGGCAAAATGCTGATCTTGAACTGGTCAACTTAGTTAATCTGTTATAGGTTTAGTTTTTAAACTGTAATGAAATTTAGAAAAGAGCCAATGGCATTTTGAAAAATCCCTGACTTTGTGTTTGTCAATGGGTTAAATGCAAAAGAATGTAATGAGGTAAACAGACCATACCTGAGCAACACACGGAGCTGACCAGGCAGGCGCAGTGCAGTGAGGCTGAGGTGTCGCAGTTCCTGCAGGCGTGCCAGACCCTGCGACAGCTCCACCAGTGCCTCTGACTGGCTGGGATGGACTCTGCGAAAATCCAGGTTACAATAGTGCAGGCGAAGGGATTTTAGTGCAGGAAATGTGGAGAGCAGAGGCAGCAGTTCAGCCAAGCCAGCCACCCCAAGGCTGCTGTAGCGTATGTCGACGCCCAGAAGTCCTCTGCGGGGGAGCAGATCTAGCAGAATACTGATACTTGGCACTGAAATCTCTTCCACACGCAGGTATCTGCACTGAAGCTTTAGAGGTCCAGATGTGCTCAGAGCTGAGTGAACACGCTCCCAAGAGCGGCCATTAACAAAAAGATCAGCTCTCACATGCACCACCACACCACGATCCATCTCTTTTTCTTCAGCCTCCCTCTCACTGCTCCCTAATACTGTCCTCTCTCTTTTCCTCTCCATCTCCATCCTCCTCCTGACTCCTTTACTTAGGTCTTCTTCACTCACAGACCCTGAAGATTCAGTCCTCTCACCAACATTGGTTGACTCATTACTGTTTAGTTCCCCATCTCTTTTCTTCTGTCCCCTCTCTCTTTTTAAATCCCTCTCCCTTTCCAGAGCTGAGATCCGTTTTCTCTCCTGGTCTCTTTCTTTCTTCTGTTCCCTTCGTGTCCTTTGTGGCCTTCTTGTCCTAACTCTGGCCTTAAGGACCATGGTGCAAAGAGCTACTGTCAGAGACCAGCCTCCCATCGGGTCCCCCATTCCTCCTTCATCTCCTTGCACTCCACAGAGGTCCAAGACTTCCAGTGCACACCTAGATGACAGTTGATATGTTACTCCCAGAAACAATGCTGATATTAGACATCGTGATTCAAACTACTACTACTCACCTGTGGTCTGTCAGTCCTCTAACCACACCAAGCAACATAGACTGAATACAGAGTCGATTTGGCGCAGTTTGTCCCGGTTTCCTCCGACCTCCGACCCGCAGTGTGAGCTCAGGCCACCGCTGCACCAGCTCTCCCACAGCCAGCGGTCTGCAGGTGGAGAAGGCGGCCTCCAGCAGTGCTCTGTACAGATCTTTGGGCATCCACCTCAGCCAGGAATGCGACGAGCTGTGGTCACGAACCACCTCCTTGGCACAAAGGCTCAACAAGGAAAGCACCATTTCAGCACAAAGCACCTTTAGGCTTCAAAGAAGTAAGAGATAACTGGTGCGAAGCAGACTTGCATCTTAGAGTCAACTAGCTTATTTAGCTCCAACGCTAGGATTAGCTTTATGACAGGAACTTGACGCCGTCTAATAAAGCCTCAAAAAAAGATTTTACAACATCACTTGACAGCTACCGTTACCCTTACTGATAGTAAAAACTTGCCGGGACGACTGAAAGCTCCCCGCAGCTGACAAACTGAACGCTGGGATGTAAGGTTAGCTAAAACTGCTGCTAACTGTTTACAATTACAGTTGAGCCTGACGCAGGCTTGTGACGTGGCACGCACAGGAGAAACGTCAGTGCTGTAGAGTTTTAAGTGATGACTGTAGACCGACCTTTATCAGCAGATCTACTACAGTGGCAAACTGCAACTAATATTGAATAAAAATAAGAGAACAGGCGAGGAGGTTAAAATTCATTTAAAAACAAAAAAGGTTATAATTCGATTAAAGTTCTAATTTTCTTGGGCAAAAATCTAAAAAAAAATACCTATTATTTTTTAAAAGGTCCCTGATCTTAAAGTCATGAACTAAGAAGTAACAGGGAAGAAATGCACAAAACAGTCATAAAAGTCGCAGGTACACGTGTATGTGAATAAAAAAAAACAAAAAACAAAAAACAACAACAACAAACCCAAAGACATAGGAACAATACAACACATAACATAGTTCAGATTTGTTACATAACATGATTGTGTTTGATGCACATAAATGCCATCCAGCGTTTAACAGGTTGTTTTTTTTCTGCAAGGCCAGTTTCATGACCCTTTTCCTTTAAAGTTTGGATGACAATATGGCAATTTAGGTTTATATACCACAAGTATTTATTTATTGCTAAATTTAAGTCTAATTATCCATCCATCCTCTTCCACTTAGAAACCCAGACCTCCATCCTCCGAGCCACCTTCTCTAGCTTATCCAAGAGAACACTTCCCAGGCCAGCCAAGAGACATAATCCCACCAGTGCCCTGGGCCTACCCCAGGGCTTCCTCCTGGTAGGACATACCCAGAATACCTCACCCCAACATGCATCCTAGTCAGAACCATCGTAAACTCAATTTAAAAGCAGAATAATGCACTGTAGATGTGAGTGTGAATGGTTGTTGTCTCAGTCCAGGATGTACCATGCCTCTCATCCCATGACAGCCAGGATAGATTCCCGCCTAAGAGGAAAAAACCTGATGGATGTTTGGAACGGTCCTTTTCACCAGTAATTCTGAGCATCAGTTCTACGAGATATACCATAGAGTCAACAGGAAAACACTAATATAACAGAAATGAGCCATGGTATGGTGGATGTTTTATGTATTTTCTGATAATTTTCTAATAATTGGTAAGTTATAGCACATCGATGGGCTCACTTTCCAGTTATCTCTTTGTATCAAAATAATTTGCTGCCATATTTATATTTTAACACATGTCTATATTGCTTATATGAAGAAGCACACATAGCATTTAATCAGAATCCATTAGACTGATGAAAAAAATTAATGGTAAAGTATAATATTTCATTCTAGAATTAAAGGAGGATGATATACAAAGTAGTATAATACAGAAAAATACTGGAATATCGAACCTATTCTTTTCTTGTTTTTTCTGTCATTTGCACATAACGATTCCCAGATTATTCTGTCTTTCACCAAATAGAGTCATAAATCAATTTTCTTTGATTTATTGTTCAGACTTGTAGATGTTATTTATCTTGTTTTGAGTGCACTCGGCCTTCTAACAGAGGTGTCCAAAAATGTGTACAAACCGAAAAATAGTTTTCAGCCCAGTGATGAAAGAGGCCTGGAATGACCATACAGTGCTGGTGCTCAGGCTGATAGTGATACATCACAGAGTCTGTGCTTCAGTGACTTCTAGTACAGTCCACACTGTACCTCAACAGAGTCAGTAGAATAAGTCAATAAGAGACCAACCAGTTAAAACGAGTACAAACAGAAGCTGAATGGATCTTGAGCATGGATTTATGGACCAGGATTAACAAAAAAATTTTAAGTGTAAAGGGTTCTGGGTATTGGAGCTTAAAAGCTTAAGCAGTTCTTCAGTAGACATTTTGAGGGACTTTCAGTAAACCATTGGCTCAAGCTTGCTATGGTCCAGACTTGCAAACAAATGGTGTACACTGGAAGTTTGTAAATGGCAACCTTATAGAAAAAATAACTCATACCTCTCAGATCTTTCAGGCTGTAAAATCGTCATCTGTATTATGCCCGAAGGAAGATCGATAAACAACATTCAGGGGCTTCAGAGTGAGAACAGGGGACCACCAAAAAAATCATATTACTATTATCCAAAAAGGAGAGAAAAACATCATCAACTTCAATTCATCAAACTCTCTTTGTGTGGATTTAAATGCATAATGCACATTTGCGCAAAGTACTCCTCTTTCTCAGTGTATAATCCCATCTTACTTTGAAGCAGCCTGCTTTGTATCCAATACAGGAAATCACATACAGTGCACTATAGTGTGAATAATCACAGGTTTTAACATGCATCACAGATCTTTGCGAAGCAACACCTGCCAGTGTCCTATTCTAGAGTCACATCACATCTGCATCATCTTCTCTGACTAAAACTGAAACGCGAGATGAGAAAGAAAATAATTTAAGCTCTTTGCATTTTACCAATTAAATAAATATCAATTTGGCACAGATTAAGAAGTGATACTGTACAGCTGTCTATGAAGGAGACAGCTTACAGGTATTCAAGTAAAAAACATTCACTTCCACTCTTACTTTGCGCAAAATGTGTACAAAGTATCTACAGCCCCTTGAAATGATGTAAATATTAAATCCAAAAACACAGCTCATATTTAATTTGTGCTCAAGGAGCTGAAACGAGAGGATAAGCCAGTAGATGGCGCTAAGTGATCATGGACGAGGAGCGCTCTTGATTTCAACAGGAGATAAACATCCTTATCTGTACAGTCCTCATACATAAAAATATAATATAAAACAAGACAAGTTTTTGAGTTTAACACAGCAATCAACTGCTTTCAATTAGTCTTTCACATGTGCTCTTTTTTATCTTAGTTATCACTGCGTGACTTTTCCTCACTCAACCATTATTACATCACTGTGACTGTACTGCTCTGTGGAGCTGATGCCACATCTGTAGAGCTGTTTCTGCTGTTAATTAAATTCACTTTAAAGCTGCTGGTGGTTCAGGTGAAAGTGTAAACCTCAGCAGTGCCTCTGTTCAGTACTGATTAGGATGAAGATGAATGTGTTAGTCATTTTATGATGCATGCAAAGAGCTCAGATTTTGCTCTGCTCACTCGGGCTTTAAATGCATTTCTCTGCTGTAATTGATGCTTTGTTTGTGAAAGTAATCACTCTGCTTTGTTTAGAAAGGGCACGAGTATGCACAGCTATTAATATGCTCGAAAATCACACACACACACACACACACACACACACACACACACACACACACACACACACACACACACACACACACACACACACACACACACACACACACAACACACACACACACAAAGCTTAAATCCTTTCAGATGACAGCGAGGATCTTTTCCCCCCGTCTCGTTACTCCTCCTCCCTTTGATATAAAACAGCTCCTTCATCAAGTTTAAAAAACGTGATGAAATAAGAGTGATTTGGATGATGCCTCCTCCCATGCAAGACTGCTCATCTCCTCAGCTAATGTCTTCAGCTAATGACTTGAACTAAACACAATTGCAAAAAGTGTCATTGTGTTCAAAAGTATCGGACAATAGTTTTAATGGCACACCACAGTAAAAGCCAATTTTACAAATGAGCGTTAGATCAAAGGCACTGTCAAAGTAACAACAGCTGTAACAGAGGATTAGAAAACAGGGAAGTAGAACCATTAAGTCCTCACAGTATCCAGCTTTAATTACTATTATCATTCATAGTTTGTCAAAATGTCTTCAGTGAAAAATGTCTACCATTACTCACATTCGCTTTGACACCATTATACATATCCACCGATTCTTTGGTTTCCTTCCCTTTATTTGAAATGTGTTGTGCTCAATACATCCAGTCCCTCTTTTTTCACACATGCTGACTGTTAAGTGTTACACAATGTGTGTGTGTGTTTTTTTTAAATTGTTTTTCTCCCTTCGTAAAGGGTGGATCTGTCAACAGAAAGTATTAAAAATGGTGAAATAAACACAATATGCTCGACAGACTGCCAGCAGGGAAGCCAAAATGAAACAAACACATTCCTTTGTTCTTCTTTTGCATTAGAAAAAACACACCGCTCTGCTTATTAATCTAATAGTGCCCCAAAGAAATCACGACACAAGACTGTAGGAAAAAACTCCTGAAAAAACTCTTATATGCAACATGATGCGAGCAATGTGCAACCTAGATTTATCAGTAACTACGCAGCTGTATGCTCTGCGGTCAGGGATATTCTGCTTGCTGTGGCTTCTCCTCTCAGTATTTTAATTCCCTCCTGGATTTCTCTGATGCTGATTGAAGACATTTTGATCCTTGCCGCCTTTGTTGCTAATCTCGTGTAATTTAATTTGACACAAAACCCCTCCTGCAGTTTTTAAACCCTCAAACAGCCACACTTATCTCCCTGACTCCTCCCACCACTCAGTCAGAAACACAGTTATGCATTTCTGTTAATACTACCAGCTTCTGCTCTGAAACAATTACACTGCCCTGACTGCCTATCCATATTACCAGCAGAAGATGCGTTAGACATATTGAATAATTATTTAACAATACAAGATGATAAGATCTCTACCTTAAGTCTCACAGGACAATGAAATTTAAAAATAAATATAAAGCATTTGTAGATGTACACAGTCGTGGTCAGACGTTTACATCCACTTGTCATGAACATGAACGTCGTGGTATTTTGGGGCTTTTAAATGTTTCTTTGGAATCTTTATTTCTCAGGATGGAATAATTGTACAGCATACATGTTTAATGAAGTGAAGCTTTCAGTGAACTCAGTGAAGATCTAAGAAGGTTTCTTGAAGCCATTTCTAAACAACTGCAAATTGCAAGATCACCAGTTCAAACAACTGTATGTCAGTAAGTTATTCAGATGCCTCACCACTTTGCCAAGGTAGGGAAGAAGATGCAAACTGTCACCCTCAAGTGAGAGGAAATTGATTAAGATGTTCAGGAATGACCCAGGAACCACCAAGGCTTAAGCCTGCCATGAACTGGAAGCTGCTGGAGCAATATCTACATTGTTGACAGTGAAGCACGTTTTAAATCACCATTAACTGAGAGTGTCCCAACCAGGACAGAAGCCACTGCTCCAGAATCGACACAGTCAAGCTTCAGTGAAGTTGTAGCTGCCCACAAGTATAAGCCAAATAAGGAGGAGAAAAATTGACCAATTTCAATTACAAGAGGTATGTTTGAAGGATTAAAGGGGAGGGTTTCAACTCTAAGAACATTATACGAACTGTCATGCATGGTAGTGGTAGCATCATGCTCTGGGGCTGTTTTGGTGTCACTGGTACTGGTGCATACAAGGGGATGAAATAATGAAAGATGGCAACCTCCAAATTTTTCAAATTCACCTCAAATCAGCTACAGACACAATTGGTCATTCCAACAAGACAATGATCCCAAACATATTAAAGAAAATAGTATTGGAGTAGATAAAGCAGGCTAACATTAAGCTTCTGGATTGGCCTTACTGAACTCAAACCTCAACTGTTCCAAGAAGAGTGGCCAAATATCCAGCCAGAGTTATGCCAGAAGCTTGTTGATGGATACCAAAAGTCTCTGGTTGAAGTAAAACTTGCTAAGGGACATTTTAAACCTTAGTATAATTTTGACCTTGTGTGGAGAAAATCCAAAATAACTTCATTCAATATCCAGTTCAAGTCACTATAGATGTATCATGTACTATCATTCCACCTTGGGAAAAGAACAGTTCAAAGAAATCTTTAAAAGCCCAAACTGGTATTTGACATTGACATTTATGCCCATACTGAGTGGATGTAAACTGACTGCAGCTGTACATAGGTAGCTTAGATATTTCATTCTTCAGCAAAAGCCCATTATTCCTTGAATTTACTTCTTGCTGTTACAGCCAACATCCTCATCCATTTGCCTTTTGTTTTCAGCATTTACTTGTGTACATCACTTTACAGGCAGTCAATTAAAAAAAAAGGGACAAATTATTGATGGCAATGAAAAGCAAGTTTTTCTTCTCAGTTATTCACGGATAAATTGGTTGTTAGGCTTTCACATATTATATATTCCTATAATTAATAACTGAAAACACTCAATAGATGTCATGTTATATTTCCTTGCTGCTATGAAATTGTCAAATTACACACTGTACAGAAAATGTCACTTTAAAAAAAAATCTGGTTGTTGGAAGGAACGAAAATGAAAAAAAAGATTTTTTCTGTCTTTATTTCAAAAAAATAAAAATAAATAAATAAAAATCTAGTGTAAAGCAAAAGTAAAGCATTTTTCAAATTCTCCAAAGCTTCATGCACCCATTTAAACTATTCAAAACTGAACCCTTCCAACAAAGAAGTGACACATTTTAGAGGTCACTCATTTACTCTTAGAGGTAGAACGAAAATAGGAGATCTTTTGTTGCCACAGCATATTTAACAGCAATTGTTTTGGGAAATTTCTCTAAAGAGTATTTGATTGCCTCACCAATGGTAGAAAGTTTGAAACAGAACAACAAATGTCTGAAAACACTGATAACTGGATAAGCTGAAAGGAGAGCATACTTTACTGTAGCTGCTCTGACCTGCACCTGATTCAAGACCCTGTGTGAGCTTTGTTGGATTAACTCATTAGTTTACTGCTTTGCTGTCCGTCCCACTTTGAACACCCATTTTTGATAAAAATATCTACATAAGTCTTTTTACACGCAAATAATATCCCTATGTTGAAATGATAATTTGATTAAGGAATATTATGTAGGTATATATATACACACACTGAGTAACATGTTGACACTTAACACTTAATGTAATCTCAGTTGATACTGATTAAATTACCCAAACCAAATGGCATGCGTTGGGTGTTTTTACCACCACAGCTGACATGAGTATATGTAGACTGTGCAGTGCAGTTAATTTCTTTTCTTCAGAATATTTCAAAGTTTAAAGAATGTGTAAATTGATTTTTCCATAGAGATGGTGGTTTTCAGTTCTTCTTGATACAGGCTGACTAAATCTTGATGAACTCAAATCTTCTACCCGACACTGAAATTCCAAACTAAAATTGTGTAAAACTGAGAGTTTTGCATTATACCTAAATGGTATGATGCTAAATTGATAATCCTTCAACCTTTCTACCTCATGTCAAATATGCCCGTTAATTTTATATTGGTGAACAGTGCCCTTGCAATGGGCCTTTAACAAAAGTGATATATTGAGTCTGACAAGTTAAAAGCAGCTTCCTCCTGTCAGGTACGGTAAGAATGTCCTGGACAAGAAGTGTATACCAGAACCTGCGCAAAGCTCCTTGAACTTGTTCTGTGAACTTCATGCACAACAGACAACTTCCTGCCAAATGTCCTGAACCTTTTAAACTCATTATCCACGTCAGACTTTCCAGTGTATCCTCCACTGAATCATCAAACCAGTGGAGCAAAAACACATCTAATGATGCAGAGACAATTTGATGTGTTTTGTCCAAACTGTGTTCTGCATGAAGAGCAATGTGTTTCCACACTTCGCCTGAGATTTCAGTGGGTGAAAAATTTATTATACATCTAAAATACTCTAAGTAGATTTCATGCATAGGAATCATTAATGACAGTGTAACCCTAGGATGTTATGACCTGGCTCAAAAGCCTCAGCGCAAAGTGAAGACTGAAACTAGAGTTTGCAAAGATATTACTTACTAAGCTCAGCTACAAATGACAGCCAAGAGACCATAACAAGCTTTGGCAAGAAGTGGTGTCTCCCCTCTAAGCTGACCTTAGGGATGCATTAATCCACACCTCATAAGCTATAGACAATCAGCCATGAATGCCCAGACATCCAAAGACTTTTGGACTGCAAATGCAAGAAGAGTAGGGGTTGCAGAGGGCATAGCTACTGAGTCCTTTTAAACTCTCTTTGTTACATATTTTATGGCACAAGTGAGAAGGAGCAAAACAAAATAAGTTCTGAGTAGTGCAACTAACTCAACCCCCCCAAAAAACCCCAGAATGGTTCCCATTGGTGCTATTTTATTATTGCACTGACCATCAATGATATTATCATTATTAATGGCAAGCCTAATGAAGTTAATTTATAAAGATGAATCTAGCTAATCACAACTGACAGATGAATGTAGATTAACAGGGCAGTCAAGTTTCACACTACCTATGAAGCACTGGTTGCTTTTGGAGGCTGGAGTTAGGTTTAGCAAGGCTAAAATGGTTGGCCGTCCACCAGATGCAAGGTGAAAAAGGATCAAAGAGCGATCCTTGTTCCTGAACTGTAAATTGTAATTTTCCAACAAAGACAAATTCGGTGTAACATCTCACACTGATCTTTTCATACCTCTCATGGACCAAATGAACTTGGTGAGGTCTTTGCTATGTAGGAGAAGTAGAATTTATACTAGAGCTGTTTTCTGTCCTCTGTGTGAGATCCCACTCTGGCTCATAAATTATATGATGTTTTTCTAACATTTGCATCTCCTTTCATAAATCTTATGTGTTATTTTGTTAGTCACCCTTGTTCCATGTTTCCGGTTCACCTTTTCCCTGCCCTCCTGCGTGATTGCTTCCTCCGCCCTAATGGATCGCACCTGTGTCTAATTGTCTCCCTTGTGTATTTGAGGAGCATGTTTTCCCTCCCTGCTCTGCCAGATTGCCTAATATGTACTTAGTGATGCAGCAATTTCCTAGATTTTCTATGTTTTTGACTCCGTCTGTTCATCTTGGCTAGGCTGTTTAGATTTCCTTGTGCCAAATCCATTTTTAGTTCAGTAAACTGTTTTGCCCTTACACAGTATTCATATTTCATGCCTTTATAGTATGGTCTGGGTTGACCTCTATTTTAATCTCAGTTAGCTTTCTGTTATTTCAGAATAAATTGAGTTTAATTTGCCTAATTTTAGATTTCCAGATATCACATGTGCTTGTACTTGCAAGTGCATCTCTCGTGACTGTTATATGTCCCTGTTTGTTATGCCTACCATATGCAGTTAATTCCATAAATATTTGGAGGCAACTTTTTCTAATTTTGGTTCTGTGCATTACCACAAGGAATTTTAAATGAAACAACTGTGATGCAGTTGAAGTGCAGACTTTTAGGTTTAATGCCGTGGTTTGAACAAAAACATTGCATAAAAATGTGGGGGAACTAAAGCAATTTAAACACAATCCCTTATTTCAGGAGCTCAAATGTAATTGGACAAATTAAATAACTGAAAATAAAATTTTAATTTCTAATTCTTGGCTGAAAACTCTTGAAGTCTTGAACTCATGGACATCACCACATGCTGGGTTTTCTTTTTAATGCTCTGCCAGGCCTTTACTGCAGCAGCTTTTATTGCTGTTTGTTTGTGGCCCTTTCTGTCTGAAGTTTAGTCTTCAACAGGTGAAATGCTCAATTGGGCTAAGATCAGGTGACTGACTTGGCCATTCAAGAATATTACACTTCTTTGCTTTAATAAACTCCTGGGTTGCTTTGACTGTATGTTTTGGGTCATTGTCCAGCTGTATTATGAAACACTACCCAATCAATTTGACTGCATTTAGCTGGACTCGAGCAAACAGTATGTCTCTGAACACCTCAAAATTCATTCAGCTGCTTCTGTCTTGTGTCACATCATCAGTTAACAATAGTGTCCCAGTACAACTGGCAGCCATGCACGCCCAAGCCATCACACTGCCTCCACTGTGTTTTACAGATGATGTGGTATGCTTTGTTTGGATCATGAGCTGTTTGTGCGATCACTCTGGTAGAGGTTGATCTTGGTTTCATCCGTCCAAAGAAAGATTTTTCTAGAACTGTGCTGGGTTTTTAGATGTTTTTTCAGTACAATTGAGCATTTCTATTCTTGAGGCTTATAAATGACTTGCACCTTGCAGTGAACCCTCTGTATTTACTTTCATGCAGTCTTCTCTTTATGGTAGACTTGGACATCAATGAGCCTATCTCCTGGACAGTGTTGTTCACTTGGTTGGCTGTTGTGAAGGGTTTTCTCTTCACCATGGAAAAGATTGTGCGATCATCCACCACTTTTGTATTGCGTGGGGGTCCAGATCACCAGTGCTTTCTTTCTTTCTCAGTATGTACCAAATGGTAGATTTTGCCACTCCTAATATTGTAGCAATTTCTTGGATGGGTTTTTTCTGTCCATGGTGAGAACACAGACATTTTTCATGATAGTGTCAAGTTCCCTGTTCAACTCTGTCACTGCTGCCTGATTTAAAAAGAAAATAAATCACAAATACATTAGAATATTATACATTTTCAAGAGGTCCTAAATCCCCCACTTTCCACTGGGAAATCCATTTGAGTACATTTGGGTCAAATTTGTCCTACAACAGCCTCAATGCACATAAAATTTTGTCACACGTTATGCACATTAAAATTTTAGACCACTTTAAGAAAAGTAATCACATTTTAAGCTAAAAAAAAAAAATACATTTATGGTGTTTGGAATGCTGTCAAATGTCAAAATAAGTCAGTCTTGACCTGAACAGTATGTAAGGTTTAACTCATAACTGCTGTTGAATCCTAATACTGTGTCATCCCAGTCTGGAGCTACCCAGTTCTAGGGGCGTTTTGGAAATACTTATCACAACAATTTCTAATATATCAAAATCTCACAGTGGCTTTGATCTCAAAGTTTGGATATTAGATTATATCAGCTAACTTGATATGACTCAGCATGACAAGTATTTTATCATGCTTGCAAGTACTGGAAAAAAGGAAAAAGAAAACAGTTTGAGTTGAGGAAGGGACACAGGAAACAGAAAGTGGATAGTGGAAGAAAAAGTTCATGGGTTTGGCTGAAAGTAGAGGGAGATTACACACAGACCAGACAGATTTATTCTGTTAAGGCTGAGACCCCTTCTCTTGACCATAACCTGGTCAAAAATGAGGCTGGACCTGGCTTATCTTTAGTGTAGACAGCTGTGTGTTGACTGGAGACTAAGGATGGAAGAGGCTGAATGTCTGAGAGAAGAGGTTCTCAGGACTGAGGGTTTGTAGCTGGATGGGAGTAAATCTTGGCAATTTGTGGAATCTGTATAATCTAGTGTGTAATTACACTTTCGTAACAGTCTGACCAACCGGGCTTTATTCTCCGTGTTCTCCAGTACCCGAGAGAATATTTTGAGCAGCCGATGCTCTCCTCCCTACACGGCTTATGATGCTGAGTTAAACGTGCCGTCAGACCCATGACAATATCTGCGCTAAGTTTAATTGTATATACCACACAAAGCATTTAAACAAATGATAAACATTGTGTGTTGAGCAGCAAATATTTACAACAACAGAGACTCATAGCCTCTCTGCTCTGATGAATGTATGTAAATGCTTCATATACAGCAACCGCTCTGTGAATATGAGGCCCGGTGTCAGCTCATTATTCACATACATATACATGGCTGTCGAGGTCAAGGATTCTGCCAGCTTCCCTTTTTAATTTCTGCTCTGCAGCACTTGAATATTAAAAAGGTTCGAGCTGTCGTACACGTTTAATTTCTCATCTTTAGAATTATACGCTCCAATCGAAAGACCGTCATCTTTCTGTTTTAATGGTTCAATTTGCAGTAGGAGAAATATCTTCTAATTCAGGTCAGATTTTAATCTTTTTGTTATAAAACATCCCCCGCTGCCAATGAACCTTGTCTCTCTTATTCATTAATCAAGCTGAAATTATTCAGGTGATTTGCTTTGAGAGCTGATCACCACAGGGAGAAAAGAACAGTCTTTGCTGCATGCGTTATTTACAGACGCTGCCATCTAAAGATGTCAACTCTCAACAAGTTAATGAGCATATTGAAAGAGCAGATATATTCCTTTATTGTGAAGGTGGGATGTAACTAAGAATTACATTCACTCAAATACTGATTTTAAATGAAAACAGCTTGCAAATTATATGTAATAAAATGAGACTATATATTCAAGAAATATTTTCATACACCTTATGAGTCGAGCAGAATGCAGAGCAACTTTTAAAGCGGGTGTGGCTGCATAGCAAAGTCATTGGAAAGGCTCAAACAGACTGCTAGTACCAGCCATTGTTAGTGTGGTCAATGTGCATGCTCCATCATCCAGGACTTGTTCATCAGGACGTAGCGCTTTCAGAGGGAGAAACGTTTCGTCACTCGGATTAGTGACTTCTTCAGTTTCACAGCCATTGCTAACTTACTAACTGATACTGAGGTGGTACACTGGCGGTTTAGGATGAGAGTGTTACGACCCGGCTCAAAAGCCACAACATAAAAAAAAAAGAAAAAAAGATGAATACCAGAGTGTTAGTGAGAAGAGGTTTTTTCTTGAAATGGAATACCAGGTTGGCTAAAATGGCTGGTGCCACCAAGGCAAAGACAAGCGAGCTCCTGGGAAGCTTGCCTCAGGTATGCTTTTATCCACACCTGACTAGGTGTGGCCAATTAGCACCAGCTGAAAACATTGAGATGATTAGGGGCTGCAGAGGGACGTAACAGAGAGTAAGTTGTGACATCTGTTCCACTGAATCTTTAAACATCTGTCTGTGTGGTAAAGAAACAACATCTTGTGTTGACTTTTCATTCTCAAACTATCACTGAGAAAGTCGGTATAAGTTTGTTTGATTTACTCATATGTTAATCATCTCTCCATTAAAAAAATGGAGAGCTGTTCATAATCTCGAGACTTTTAAGGACCCACCTCTACGCTTTGCCTTTCGAATTAAACAGAGCTTGATATCTTAACTTTTTTTTTTGTAAATTAATGAATTATTTTCTTCATATTTTCTGTGTATTTTCTTTGTTGCTGTGCAGCACTTCGGTGCAACTTGTTTGCATTCACGTTGTGCTTGACATTGACAAAGAGAAAACAAACCAGAAGGTGATACCACAGATATGTCAAAGCATATTGCTGTCAATTTATCTCAAAATAAAATGAAAATGTTTGAGGGGCTTGCTTTTTTACTTGTACTGCACATTTTTCTCTCTTTGCGACAACCAACAAATGCGTCCGTTTTTAGTTTTCCTTCAGTGTCCTTAAAGTTCATAAGACTGCAGATAAAAATAAGAAATCATTCTGACCTCACAAGTGTTAGTATTGCCAAATATCCCCATATTATATAATTACATCCATGTAATTGAAAAAAAAAAGAAAAAAATGACAAAGTTAATAACATTGAAAACATTAACATTACTACACTAATGCTTCAGAAGTGCTAAAATGATGTAGGTCTCTGAACAGTCACAGATTTATTTCATTATTGTGTGTTTATTTTTGATTTTCAGATGAACAGCACGATTAATGGCAGCCATGGCAGAGCTAACAGGTTCCCTTCAACTTACCTTGAGTATTCTTGCAGTGTGCCTCTTGTATACTGACAGGTGGCAGCATTATTGCGGGACAAGGATCCGCCAAATAGGATGCATAAGACTCAGGTGCTGAATGCGGTCTGGTTCACTGGCTCACTTTGCGCTTATTGAGCTCATTTGTCAATACTTTGCCGGCTGCTTCGTCCACAACCGCACGTCACAGAGCTCTGCAGGATGTTCGCGCTCATGCTGCGTTGATTGGAGGTGCTGAGTGATCCATCTCCTACAGGTACACTGTTAAGATTAAACCCCAGCTGTTATGATCACTTGACTCAGCAGTGAATCACTCGATTCAGGTCTGAGGAAAATTAGCAGGTGTTGCACATCGCCGCAGCTTGAGTGAGGATGTGAAAGCAGATTGGCTGCATTCAAAATGCAAATGTTCTCCGCTGTCAATGTGTCCTAATTAACGAAGTGTCAAAAGGCGGCGGGATGTGAGAAAAACGATTATGAATTATGAGACAACACGACTTGATTTTGGTTACTTTTTCTCTCTTAGAGAGGAAGACTTCCTTTAAAAATGCAAAAGCTTTCATTCAGCTGCTGAACAAGAACACTGAGTATCTGCCAATGTAAAGTTTGCACCTCATTGAAATTCTAGGAGATTTTACTTATTGTTTTCCATTTTTTCCTGTATTGTATCAGCTCTGCTGCAGATCTGCATATAAACTCCTTCCTCAGTGCAATCACCAGTTTTCTTGTAAATCCTGTAGAATAATGGGTTTTGCAACTTAATTTTCCAATCGGAGGTCATTGCTGGTGTGTGAAGGTAACCTCCCCCTCACCATTACCCAGATGAAACATTAAAAAAATTGATGTCAAGGAAAATCATTCTGCTTACAAATAGGAACAGCATTTCATCACAGCTTTGTATTAATATGTAAAAGACTGTGTGGAACAGATTAGTTCGAATCTTTGACAAATGGCTGCATCAATCCCACCAGGACCGGCAGACTCAACGATACATTTGTCTCATTTAAGTCACTTACGGGCAAGCTTTGCTTTGACCTCTGTTTCACCAGTTAAGGTGAAATGAATCACAAGAGTTTAAGAATTCATTAGTTGGAAGACAAAGAACAAATGCAGGACGGGTGTGTGGAGGTACAATTTTGTGAAAATATATCACATCCCTGTTTCCAGTCATGCTGATGATTTGAATCCATGGATGGGAGTAAATAATCTTTTTCAAAGCATCTGTGAATACTCCCTTATGTCCAGCACTCAGTTGCATTGTTTGATATCCCGTTTACTCCTAGCTGCTCGTGCTGTGGTTCTTTGTTTCTTTACATTTCTGAACTTTATATTGGATTGGTCATTGAAGTCATCTAATTCAGTTCAATTAAATTTTATTTATATAGTGACAAATCACAACAACAGTTCCCTAAAGGCGTTTTATCTTGTAAGGTAAAAACCTTAGAATAATACAAAGGAAACAGAAAAGCCGTACAACCAGATGACCCCCTATGATCAAGCACTTTGGCGACAGTGGGAAGGAAAAACTCCGTTTTAACAGGAAGAAACATCCAACCTAACCATGCTCAGGGAAGGGCAGGCATCTGCCGCGACCGGTCGAGGGTGAGTGGA
The DNA here is from genome assembly GCF_018398535.1 of Haplochromis burtoni. Classification (NCBI taxonomy): domain Eukaryota; kingdom Metazoa; phylum Chordata; class Actinopteri; order Cichliformes; family Cichlidae; genus Haplochromis; species Haplochromis burtoni. The sequence continues at coordinate 152,987 of NW_024583118.1, read as the reverse complement.
TGAAGACAGCACAAAGACATGCTATGGAAGAGAGCTAGATATTAATAGTAACTAATAATTAAATGTATTTGGTTCCCATATATGAATCCACACCTCAGAGCTACTGATGAAAATGCTAACTGATGTCCAGACTTTAGAATTAATCAAAAAGAGGTATGAACACCAGTCATGTGAAAGAGGTTTTCATGGGGCTCTATGTACTCTGAAACCTGACTCTATATGTACAGTACTCCCATAGAAATTAAAAGGGTAACTAGAGGCCTCTACAAAAGTAGAAGTTTAGGCAGTTTTCTGGTCTGGAGCATGAGTGCATGTGTATTAACAGGGTGCCACCATCTTCCTAGTAGTGGATGTCCCAACAAATTTACCCCAAGGTCAAACTGTGCATGAGAAATTGTCTCAAGAGCTACATGTCAGACTCTACAGGCCTCAGTTATCATGTTAAATGTTAAAATTAATGACAGCACAATTAGAAAAACACTGAGAGCCAAATATGAGGCCGGCCAGCTAAAGCACTGCAGCAAATCTACGACAGAGTGACTGAAAAACAAAAAAAATCCAGGTGCAGACCCGATCAGTTTTAAACATTCTTATTAAATGATAGCATGCTAACACTGGGAGCATGTGTAATCACGTCATTATGTATTTTTGTCCCAGTATAATTTCCTCCTCTGTTCTTTTTGTGAGGTTAAATTTAATCGAGCAGTATCAGCGTTTTGGTTACACTACTTTTATATCCAGCTGCTCTGAATATTAAGTTCCACATGAAAAAACATAGATATTCTTTAATGACTTCCCACTTTGAGTTACAGAGCAGTGAAGATTTTTTGCGTGGTTCTTTGCTGGCAGATATTAATGACTCTTTCTAGTTGAAATCAGCTAATTGTGGTTATGAATCACCATTAGTGACCACATTGGTACTCTTGTTTCTTCCTACCACATGTAAAAATCTGGAACCTCAAAATGCTTTCCACTTCTACATCCTGACACTGTTAAAATGATTGACTGCTGTTTGCTATGAGAAACAACAGCCTGCAGGCCTCTGTGTTACATGTGGCACGCCCGCTGCCAACAGGGGTCAATTCAGACGTGATATTTCCCTTGTTCCACTGGTTCCTCATCCCACAATGGGGCCGTCAAGCTCGCCTTTTCTCTCAAGGTTAATTTCATTTGAACCACACCAACTCTTGTACTGGCTTGCTGCTTGCCTGTGTTAAGGTTGCTGTCTTTATTGATTGCTGTGAAATAAAATTATGCCTCACTGTATAGAGGAGCTGAGCCCTGCTGAACACAGTTAATGATCCTCTTATAGCACTTCATGCATTCCCTAGCTCATCTCATCTAACTGATTAGAGATAATGTATCTTATCTTGTGGCATATTTCTTTTGCTGGCTTTTCTGTAAGTCTCATTTGCATTTGATTATTAAAGTTACCTACTATTGACATAATAGTAGGTAACCGGCTCCTTCCCAGCTGAACTTGTAAAAATCATTTAAACATGAGTGCGATGATCACTATTGGGAGTAAGAGAGCTTTCATGCATACAATGGTAGACATCGTCCTTATTAAAAGAAAATATCCAAATCTCTAAATTGAAAGAAGAAGAGAACAAAGGATTGAGGAATGAAAGTCGGTAGAAGCAAGTCAGAATACCTGTTTATGGGAATGGGAAAGTGACAGGTGTAACAGTGAAGATGGAATGAATAGAAATAGTACAGGTGGAAGAGTTTAAGCACCTGGGTCGACTATCTGCAGAAATGGGCACTGCAGGGGAGAGGTGAAGAAGCGAGTGCCAGGAGTGATTTGTGACAGGGTGGCAGCAAGAGTGGAAGGGAAGGTCTACAACAGGGGTGGGCAATTCCAGGCCTCGAGGGCTGGTGTCCTGCAGGTTTTAGATCTCACCTTGGGTCAACACACCTGAATCACATGAGTAGTTCGTTACCAGGCCTCTGGAGAACTGCAGGAGCTAATTTAGCCATTTAAATCAGCTGTGTTGGTTCAAGGACACGTCTAAAACCTGCAGGGACACCGGCCCTCGAGGCCTGGAGTTGCCCACCCCTGGTCTACAAGATGCTAGTGAGACCTGATGTATGGTCTGGAGATGGTGGCACTGAGAAAAATACAGGAGGCGGAGCTGGAGGAGGCGGAGCTTAAGAGGGTCAGATTTTCATTTGGGAGTTACCAGGATGGACAAGATTAGAAATGAGCAGTTTGGAGACAAAGTTAGAGAGACAAGTTTGACATGGTGCAGAGGAGGGATAGGGGATACACTGTACAAAGGATGTTATATATGGAGCCACCAGGCAGGAGGAAAAGAGGGAAACCACACAAAAGATGAAGTATTGTCACAATTATGCAAGATGCAGTCACTTACGTACAGAGTAAAGATCATTTCTGAATCTAATTTCAATCCAAATTATTTTTAAAAAAAAATAGAGGCAATAAAATGTGGGCTTAGGAGACTTTGGTTATTTCTGTCCCCTTGTCATGACATGTGTCCATGTTAAACACATGAGCAGGAACAGTGACCTTGTTGAGTAACAGCAATAAAACCCATTTATTACTCTTTACAGCATGAATGCTGAGCACACGTACGGTATCAATCCAGGAGCCGAGTAAGCTGTACACAGTGAGGAAAAGCCGCTCTACACCAGGAATTCTTCCTCATGTCCTGACAGAAAAATGCTTCATTTAGAGGTGAAAATTAGGTATTTTAGTTGAAGGGCAAACAATAAGCTGCTGATGGCGTCACCGCTTGGCTTGGTGTGGCTGGTGTTAGCCTTCACTTTGGTATTCAAGCCAGTGGCTGCCAACACCTGTTCGAACCAGGATTTTTCCTGCTCTCACGGATTATGCGTGTCTGAGGACTGGGTGTGTGACTTCACCGACGATTGTGGAGACAGCAGCGATGAAAACAATTGTGAGTAAAATGTGAAAATGGACACACAGTATAGAAAAATCCGAGAGTAAAAATCAATTTTTATCCACGATCTGGTTTCAGTTCATAGAGTTTGTAAATTTGCTTGTGAATCAAACATTTTCTCTTTATATTAAATGCAGTGGAGAACAACTTATCCTCATCCTTTTTCATCTTTGAGAGCGAACTTATCACACATTTACTTTTCTTTTCTCTCCCTGAGAACTCCTGTCGCTTTAAGCTACACAAAGTGTGTAACAAAATGCACCGAAACAGAAACAGTTTGTGTGTTTACTGATATTTGTTGAGCAGTTCGAAGCATTGTGTTTGAAATGACCTGAAAATATTACTCCTTTTATGCTCACTCCTCTTCAGTATGGCTAAGCTAGATGCTGAAGTACTGCAACCACAACACATTAACATGTGCACCTTGAATGGTGGATTCACCAATAGGATTGCCTTTTATGTTATTGATCCTTCCATTTAGCTTCACATCAGTTTGATGTCTGTTGTCTGGGAGGTGCACAGTGATGTGAAGTAATCAACAATGCCCCTCAGATGTCTTAAGCCTAAAGTAACAAACCTATTTTAAAGATGTTAGGAGTAGAAAGTACAGTTATTTGGACATTGCACAAAAGACGTAGAGAAGAGGCGGAGTGGGTGGAGACTAGTGTCTGGGGTGATTTGTGATTGAAAGATAGCAGCAAGAGTGGAAGGAAAGGTTAGCGGCAGTGAGACCTGATGTGACGTGTGGTTTGGAGGGCTGACAAAAAGACAGGAGGCTCAGCTGAAGATTTTAAGATTCTGATTTAGAGTGAGAGCAGACGAGATTAGATATGAGTACATCAGAGCGACAGATCAGGTCGAGCAGTTTGGAGGCAAGGTTAGAGAAGCAAGGCTGGTTTGAGATGGTGTAGACATGTGCTGATATGTTGACGATGAAGCTGACAGGCAGGAGGAGAAGAGGAAGACCACAGAGAGGATTCACAAATGTAATTAAGGAGGACATGGAGGCAAAGATATTTGTAATAAATATATGCACTTCATTACTTTCCACCTCTATGTGTCATCATGACGTGTCACTCTGAACTATCAGGCTTATATACAACTGAACAAAATAATGGGACTAAAAGAATAAACAACTGTCTTAAAGTGCATTTTCTAAAATAATATTTTTTCTTCCTTAACCATTAAGAACTATTATCTTTGGTCATGTATTGTTCATTTATTGTGTACTGTAGTTACAAAACTTTTTTTTGATCATTAATCTTACTAGCACTTTAGGAGTAAGCCTTGTTCTAAAAATCTGTAGCTTTAGGGCTGGTCTCTAAAATCCAGATCAGTAGAATAAAACAAATAGAAGTTTAATCTAATCGAAAGCTTTACTGAGTACATTTTTATGATGGATATAAAATTTTGTCAACAAGGATCTATAAATGGGCGGTGATTGTTGTATGGTTGCTAATCTTGAAAATACGCCACGGCACTTCTGAATTATAAACTGCAGTTTACACTTAAATCTTTAATGACGTGAACTACATCAGAGGCTTAACAACAAAATAGCAGAAGTGAAATATATGTGTTACCATTTTCTGCTGCAGGTTCAATGTATGAGAGGTGTGACTTTGACGAGGGTTTCTGTGACCTGATCCAAAGCTCAGAAATGAGGGCTCAGTGGTCCAGAACAACTGAGGTCGCTGGACTCAAACATGACCACACAAACAACAAATCAGGTTGGAGCAGCTGTCATTTCCAAATGATAACAACACCTATTATGAAAGTTTTCCATTAAATTTTCCTCCTCTCTCCCGTCAGCACATTTTCTGTCCCTGTTACCCGTCAGAGGAAACAAAACCACAGCAGACCTGAAAAGTCCAGTCCTCCCACCCAGCCACACCTGCCAGGTAACAGAATCTACAGTAAACCACAGCCTCCACCAATGTGACATCACCGGATCACCTTCTTTTCATTTCTGCTTGTCAGATGAGTTTCTATTATTATTTTGGAGCAACTCACGGAGATCTTCAGGTCCTGGTTCAAACTCATCCAGCAGGTCGGAGCACAGCAGTGTGGAAACCCTCAACTCAACTACAGAAGGATACGTGGCTGCGGGAAATCCTTCGCTTTTCCAGGAATGACAGTTTTCAGGTCTGTAACAGTGTAATTACTGTCTAATACTAACAGCGTGTCCCATATCAGATCATGGTGGCACAAATTTCCTGTGAGCTGCACTTTGACTGATGAATGAAAACATATAACATATAATTTATTGTCTTTTTAACTTGACAATCTACCTACTGTCTTTAATTTAAACAATATAATCTTAAAGCTGCTCTTATCATTGTTTCCTTAAATAACATTTAAGAGAATCATCAGATGATTGCATTTTCCCTCAACTTTGTGCATCCCCTTGCTTTGGCTTCACAGCCAAACATCTTTTGCTTCCTTGATTCACTATCTTTTTTAATCTGAGTCATTTTTCAGCCACAGCAGACAGGTGTTTTTAAAAACGACCCCAGCAGCACACAAACAAAATTAGCAACATAAGGGATGGTGCATTTAGCGGTTAAGGAGTCGAACATTTACACCAGAGCTCGGGATGTTCTTGTGGAAAGCACACCTTTTTGATTGTGAGCGCTGATGCCATCAAGTTCCCATTAAGCCCTGCAACTAGACCTAATTTGATAAAGTGAAGCATTCTGCCTGGAAACATATAAACTAAAATAATTTGTGTCTAGCAGCCATATTGTGGCCTGGGGCCCCTCCAACAGAGAAAGCCAGATAATTAGCTAATCGCTCAGGACCTAAATGAGCTCTCAGGCTTAGGCTCTTTCTGGCTTTTGCCGGTGCTGCCTCATCAGGAGCTGGTGGAGAAAACATCTGAACTATATGGAGGTCATCCCAATAAATGGTCAAAAGTCATGCTTGTCATGACGTTGGGCCTACATCATAACCTCTTGATGTTTTACTATAATCTGGTTCAAAGGCTTTCACAGGTTTAGTAGGTGTTATGGTATACAGTGTTAATAATGCAGTGTAGGGTTTATTGTAACTAGCGAAGTCGTCACAGAAGAAGTAAGCGTCACGACAGGAGCTTTTTATATCCACTGCGAGGGTAGTGACCTACTCTTAAGAGGCCATCTGGAGTCCTGTGAAGCCTGCTGTTGTGTCCTTCCAGTGTCCTGAGACAATGTCAGTGTGTCACCGTCCCCTCTTCTCTGCCTTCACCATCTGTCACCCAGGAGTGCCCGCTCAGTTTTGTGATGTAGCCGACCAGTAGCAGCGGGAGTAAAGAGAGGCCACCTCTCTGCTAACATTCACTTTCCCCTCCATTAATCCACTTCCTGTTTCCAAGGTAGTTTGGTTAATTGGATTTTCATTTGCCGTGATTTCAGTTTCAGTCAGTTTGCTTTATGGGCTGCACCTTGAGGTTAGATTTGCTCTTTAATTGTGTAGCGGAAGAACTTTTCATTTGGTCAGCTTGAATCTTGTAAGATCAACAAAAAATATATCACCCATATAAAAATTTTTTTCCAGAAGCTGGAGGATGAAAATCTAATCTGCGATATGATTAAGGGTGTTTTGTTGTGCTGCTTCTACTCACAATAACGACATGACTCTGTGGATAAAAATACCCAAGATTTTAAGAAAGCGGGGGCACACTGTCTGGATCAGATAAACACTCCGGCTCAGCTGTGAAATCCTAAATAAACAGTTATGTAAACTCATTGCTGAAGATTATATTACCCTTGTGACCTCAATTTTCACTTGTGGAGGTAAAAGAAAAACCATCTGAGATGTGTGACTGATGGAAATTCTACTTTTCTGAGCAGTCTTGATGACGCAATCTACTGTTTGCTGAGATCAGTCATAAATGACAGGCTGTAAAACTGCACCGGTGCAGATAAACGCTGCTCTGTGGACTTTGATCAGCGTGTCTATGATATTATTCTGATAGCACTCTGACTAAGGCTTCATTTACACTGCAAATCTGTGAGCTTGATTCTGATCATTTGATCAGATCTAATTTATTTGTAATAGTTGTAGTTTTGATATATATTTTTACTTTATTAGATTTCAGTGTGAACCAGTTAAGGTCCTAAATTGACCAAAACAACAACACATTACTGTTTTAATGTGTTGTAATGTTCAGTAGGGTGCACAGAGCATTTCTTCCTATTCATCTAGGAAAAGGGATAATAGATGTAGTTATTTAGTCAAATATATGTAAACAGACATGGATTTACAATATATATGGCAAAAACCAGACTTTTTTGCAATACTAATGAGCTGAAAAGTCAATATTTAGCGTGACCACCTTTATTTTTCAGTACAGCGTGAACTCTTAGGCAGCTTTCTTGTAATTTCTTTAAGTCTTCAGGAATAGTTCTCCAGGCTTCTTGAATGACTTTTAAAGCTGTTCTTTGAATGTTTCTGCCTTTTGTTCTGTTCTCTGTCAAGATGATTCCACACTGCTTTAATAATATTGTGGTCCGAGCTCTGGGGAGGCTTATCCATGACTGATACTGCTCCTCTGTGCTTTTTTCTATCCAAATATGCATCAGCAGGAGTGTTCTGGGTCATCGTCAGGCTGAAAAATGAACCTGTTGTCAATCAGACTCTTTCCAGATGAATTGTTAACAATTCCATCAAACTGGACATGATCCCGACACCAATGGCTGAAATGCAGCGCCAAACCATGACCGAGCCTCCACTGTGTCTAAAAGGCTGTGGACACTCACTGTTGTATCTCTTTCCTGACCTCCTCTGTACACATTGACAACAATCTGAGCCAAAATTCTGGATTCATTATTTCATGCTGTTCACTTTTATATCAAGCCTTGTGTAATTTGGCTGACATTAGCCTTTTCCCCCTGTCTCCCATCCTTAAGAAGGGCTTCTTCAAACCTCCCGTCCACTGAGACCATTTCTGATGAGACTTCAGTGAACAGTAGACGGATTTATTGAAGGGACAGGTGTCTCTTTCAGGTCATGTGTCATGTCTTTGCTAGATTTCTTTTTTCTTCTTCCTTTTTTTCTTCATCTATCCACCTATTTTTGTTGTTGCTTCTTTTTTGTATTTTATTCCCATACTTGTTACAACCTGTTGTAATAAATTTAGAAACAAGTATTTAAACAGAAATCAGGAATAATCAGTGAGAACAAATATGAAAACTGAATGGGTATATGAATATTAACAGTAATAACGATTACGATTTTTAAGACATTAATAATATTATCCTTACTCAAATTCTAAATAATTTAATAGGAACTGAATGGATCCTGACATTTTTAAGAAAGACAGGCACTACAAAACCCACAAACGTTAGGATCAGCTAATATAACAGCATTCTGCAAAAACAAGGTTTAATAAAGCTTCACGGTCCAACATGCTCATGTAGGCTCTGTTTGTGTAGCAGAGCTGCAGCAGCCTGTTCCATTGATAAGAAGCCCATAAAGTGTTATTTATAAGTTAATATTCAGTAGAAGCCAATACATTTGTGAGAGGATTAGAAAGAGGGTGAGGATTAAAAGAGCTAACGGTTGAATTAGGCTTTTTGAAGCACAAACATTCTGTATGTATGCCGATACAGAGCTGGAATTATGAGTGGTGGGACTGTGACAATAACTATTTAATTGAAAAAGACTTTATCCCAAATATTAGAATGCTAAGGGACATTTTTATATCTGTCGATGACTCTAAACCACAGGTGTCGAACTCCAGGCCTCAAGGGCCGGTGTCCTGCAGGTTTTAGATGTGTCCTTGATCCAACACAGCTGATTTAAATGGCTAAATGACCTCCTCAACATGTCTTGAAGTTCTCCAGAAGCCTGGTAATGAGCTAATCATTTGATTTAGGTGTGTTGACCCAGGGCGAGATCTAAAGCCTGCAGGGCACCGGCCCTCGAGGCCTGGAGTTCAACACCCCTGCTCTAAACAAAGCTCCTTTCACATTGAATAAATAAATGAGAACTGTATCTGGTTATCTGTCATTTAAGAAATAAAATAAAATACAAATGAAGTCACATATGATATAAAATCACTGCCCGTTTCATTAGGTACACTATGAATGTCGATCTGTGGGATCAGCACTCTTGTACAGGAAGTCTGGAGCAGCTCTCTATTTAAAAAGTCCTAATCTCTGATACTACACGTCTTCCCCAGCAGGCAGTGCAGAGCTTAGATGGAGCCAGTGACTCAGGAGACTCAATGCATTCAAGCTGCCTCTCTCCTCCATGTGTCTACCCCACATATCTCCATGGTCCCCTTGTCCCTGAGTAGCCTAGGGAGTCAAAATAAATTCTATGGCCACACCTGTTAATGGCAGCTCCCCTCTAGATCAGCGCAGTGACTTGGAAAACTAAACTCCAGGAGTCTGTTGCATGAGGCTGGAGTGAGCTGTAATATATGCATTATACTAATGCAGATTAATACTCAGGTTTTTACCTTTACTGTTTCACAAAGGGTTAAAAAGCAAGGAGCAAAGCAAAAGCAGAATTAAAAAAAGAATAAAATCACTTGAATTATACTTGTTTAATTAACCTATTCTGAGCTAATGCTGACTTTGTTCTCATCTTTGATAAACGAGTTGAAAAGAGAATGACTGCACCTCGACCACGATGCACGCATCTCTGATCCGTGTTGATACTAATAGTCCAACAGGACAGCAGCAGCCCTTGGAAATTCAATCCCCCAGGAATACAGTGGAAATCCAAACTCTCTTGAATGTATAATCTAAGATAGTAAAACTGAGCAGAGAAAAAAACAAAAAATACAAAAATAATTTGCACGTTCACAGTTTGGGCAGCAGTTCATCGCTCTAGAGTCTCTGCTGGAATTTCTTAGATCCAATCTTCTGAACTGCTCATCTCACAGAAGACAAAGGGAAGAACCATTTATTTCTGCACAACACTTTAGTACCTGGTCATCCTTTCTCCCCCTTCTCCTTCTAGTCATTACATCTTCTGAGATTACATCTGACCCCACACATGAAGACATCCAGTTACCTTT
>NW_024583118.1:133130-142854 GCF_018398535.1 Haplochromis burtoni | reverse complement strand
ACACACACACACACACACACACACACACACACACACACACACACACACACACACACACACACAGTGAGAGGCCTGCTATTATTATATTACTATTATTTGTTATATCCATTAAACTTAAACCTGATTATAATCTGATCAGTATCAAGCAGTTAAGCTTCATTAACTGTCAGAAAAATCTTATGAGTTATAGTTCGGTGTTCAACAATTATGACACTTAATACCATTTCTCTTATTCACAATCATGTATAATGATGGGTTAGTGACACATTTCTTATCTTTCACATGCCTGCAAACACACAGAGACACAAATCTAAACTGGATCATGTCTATTTGTCTATGCAAACAAAATCCAAACACTACAATAATTTTCATTACTTGAACTGCATTTTTCATACAGCATATTGATTAGATTTCTTTCGTGACTTTCATAACCAAGAATAAAGATGATTTACAATAAGCAAAAGCACATGTGGATAAACTCTTTTATAGCACTCTGTGTCATTTTTGACATAAAGTCTGGATGTTAAGACCTTTTACCCTCTCTCAGATGTAACTCATTGTCATGCCTGAACCACTGATACAACATAGGATGGTTTAGTTCGTGCTGTTTACACCAAATTCTGACCCTACCATCTGTTGAACTTCAGCATGTCATCTTGATCAAGTCTACATGCATAAATTAATTGGGCTGCTGCCATGTGATTGGCTGTTAAAGAGTAATTATAGTGTACCTAAAGAAGTGGCTGGTAAATGTATGAATCACAGATTTGGCCCATGTTTGCAGAAGAAAATCTAACTGGTTGGTTTGTTTATGGCTGTGCTTCTCAATAACAGACCCCTCTGGATTTGAATCAGCTTTATTTGTGTTGCTTCAAAATCTCAGGTCACTTTAGATCACATCTAACTGAACTGCAGAGGTTACATCACATCAGCCTTAAACTGCACATTTATGCTGCCAGCAAGTAAATGTGAGAAAGTTAACACACCAAAGTAGGAAGATTAAGCTCATATAAGTTATATTATGAACAACTTCTGTCAATCTTATTTGTGCCTCATTTCTTTCTTGGTGATTTTGTTCTTCTCTGGTTTTCATTGTCCTTTCGTCCCACTAGTTTCCCACTAACATGTGAATAAGCTCACAGCTTTAGCTTGGAGCAAGAGCTATAGGCTTACACATGTCTAAGCACAGTAAACACCACATTAACAGATGCTCTACACATACTATATGCATGCATGACCACCAAAGCAAACCAATGGTGTAAATTAAAAGTGGTGGCTGTGTACTCTTTTATCAATTCTTTCTTTCTTTATCTACCAGGTGGTGATTCGAGGAGAACTTTCAGCTGACAGCGAGGCCTCTGAGGTCCTGGCCATCGATGACTTATCCTTCAGCCCCGGCTGCGGGGCTGTGTCTGGTACTGGTACCATTAATAACATCGCACCACACAGACAGCACAAGTTCACACCCTGACATTTTGAAATATCGCCGCACATAAACAGACCCCCACAAACTTGTTTTGAATACCGATACCAGGGAGGTAGGGTGCTAAAACACCTGGGATGGCATTCATAACAGAATAACTGCATCGTTAAAATAGTGCTTAGTGCATGTTTTGCTCTGAATATGGAGCGTTTTTTGTGTGTGTTGGCTTATTTGTGTCGGCTGTAACGTGCCGCCTGCAGCTCCGTGATGAATTTGATGCGGTTCAATATCTTGACCGGGAGCGTTCAATAAAGCACTGTCCAGTTGGCATTTTGGACATAATCTGAACATGTTGCTTTCACATTATTTTATACAGTTGCGAGCCCAAAGCATAGCATCACCACAGCCTGTTCATGTTCTCTCATCATGAAATAAACAGCAGTTGAACTTTTTTATTGACTACAACCTTGAGCTTATTTTCACCACAAACTGAATAACAACAGGTCCTTATGATGGGACTTTGGTGTAGAAGGATGCAGAGCAGGGCAGCTCGGCTCGTTTGTGATGAATGTGAATAACCTTTAAAAAATTAACTCATAGAGGTTGTAGCAAAATTGTATGTTAAGGAAGAGAGCCTTCCTAACTAGGCTTCATTTCTGTGACTAAAACTTTCAAAAATGTACATTTTTCATGTAAACATTAAATCTAGTTGCAATCTGTATGTGGAGTGTTGCTCTTGGCATTTTCAGCTCATTGTTTTTGGTCAATCCCAGTAGACTTATTTATTACCTACCCGGCACCAGAGCGGCAGCTAATGAGACATTATTTTCTTCAGGAGATGGTGAAGATCTAAACTGTGCACAGGGGAGGAGTGAATGCTGGTGCTGTATAAACAGGCAACTGTTTTCAACATGCTTTCTATATAATATTAAAGTTGTCAGTTTTTTGTTTACAGCCTTTTATCTTTCTTTCTTTTTTTGCTGCTCCCAAATGGGGAAAAAGTGGCAAAGAGTATTTAATAAATGCAAAAGATCTTGTCACTGCGTATTCTTAAGAGTGTGGTGAAGCATCACCAAGCCTAGTTTGGCATGTCTAAGTAGACGAGACAGTTCAGTGTCACCTTGGCTCATGGTCCCTTTGCTTCCATCTGTCTTCTGCACTCACAGTGGATTTATTAAAAGCTCCAGACTTCAAAAGAGGACTGTTAGTGTCCCTTTAATCACATAAAAACCAATAAACCAAATGCTAAATAGTGCATAACAGACAGCTCATTAGTCAAATTTTAAACTCAAATCAACTTAATACTTTTTTCTTTTACAGTCAAAACTCTGCTAACACTACCTGAGCTGTACATATACGATATAAGACACTGTTTTGAAAAGTGTCCGACATCTAATCATGCCAACCACAAGGATTTTTATACATCCTTTATTATTCATCCTGTCTCATCTATGGCCGATTTATTTGTTAGACTCAGTACTGGCGGCTTCACATGATCAAAATATAACCAATATATCTGAGCTGTGATCGAGTGGATGTGGCTTTGGAACTAAGTTGCTGTAACTGTTTACCACGTTGTGTTGCAATCATTATTTTTCATTTGTGTTCTGCACAGGAGTTCATTTTATAGTTCTCAAACTGAGTGCACAAGTTTGCAGACAGAAAACTATTTTCAGGCAAACCTTTTTAAATGATATAATATTCAGTTATGCTTGTGGTGTACAGAGTTAACGTCATGACTTGGACCTCTGGTTAAGTTCAGGCAACAAAGCCGCTTGGTGAAGCTTTGCAGTTATACATTAAATGTTAAAAGACCAGTTTTGAAAAGACCAGTTTTGGTTAACCCTTTAATGCCTAGCCTATCATATTTGACACATTTGATACAAAAAAGAAGCCCAGTACAGCAAATATGATACAACTTACAACTCATATATGCAAATTATTATTTAATTAACTAAAAAAAACAGTTGGAGGGTTTAATAAATTCTTCAGTTTCAAACGTTTGAATTAATTTCTTACAATTATTTCATGGTTCACATTTCAAAGGGTTGAGCTTTGCTCTAGTTTTGAGTTAAATATTAGTAGACCGATCTTTTCTTTAAAAAAAAAAATAGTGCTCAAATATCCTCATAATTTTTGTGCAACTTTAAACAATATTTTTATAATTATCCCATTTATTTGAGAGAAAAGTATCCACATAGGTTTTATTTGCTATGAAGCCTCCATCCATCCATCTATCCATCCATCACAAGGGCAGCAGCCTAAGCAGAGAAGCCCAGACCTCCCACTCATCCAGGGGAACACTGTGGTGTCTCCAGGCTACCCGCGAGATGTATCTTGGGTCTATCCCAGGGCCTCTTCCCAGTATGACATGCTTGGATCGCCTCATTCGGCTCCTTTTAAGTGTAGGAGTATCAGCTCTACTCTGAGTCACTCCTGAATTACTGAGCTCCTCATCCTATCTCTAAGCGAGACAGTCTCATTCTTCTTATTGCAAATTAGTTGAACATTAAAGCAATCTGTAAGCAGCTGTTATGTGCCATTTAGAGTGTGGACACACACTGGACTGGCAGGCATAATAACAGAAGAAACTGCTGCTGAGTGATTTTCCAAATTGAATTCAACAAAAAAGACAATCCAAAAGAAAAAAATTACACCAGCAGGAAACGCAAGCTCTGGAAACAGCAGGGAGTGATAAACAGAAAGACAGCACACATACTGACCACCCCCAGTTCTCATTTCCAGAAATGCCTATCCTTGATTCCTCTCCTCGCGTCTTACTCCATCTCACAAAGATACGAGCAGATGAGGCGAGGGAGAGACACGAGGAAAGAGAAAGACAGCAGGCATTTAACAAAATGAGACATCCTCCCCTGTGAGCCTCGTTTTAAAGCGATGCCAATTAAATTTGATGCAACTACATCAAATATTCCTGCATTTCACGATTTCTGATGCAACAGTGCTCGCGACATGATTTATATTTAGGATCGCAACGCGGCTTAATGTGAAGTGATGCCATACGCTTTTTAAAGTTACAAACAGAAGCAATGCAGACCAGAAAGTTGGATCATCTTGAAGTAAAATCACTTCAACAAATGAGTCACCTGTGCATCCTCATTAATTTACATCTAGCCTCATTTCTCCTCTGTCCTCCTTCAGTGACCACTGAGATGGATTTTCAGGACACAGGCAGGAGGACAAAGGACAAAGGAGACAAGGACACATAAGCAGTGAAATGAGAAAAGTCGCAGAACTCTGGAAGCAGCGAGTAGTGAAAACTGATGCAGACAGTGGGAGAGATAAGAATGACAGGGCTGACTGGACACAGGTGAAAACAAATTAGGGTGGGGCAACAAATCAGAAAAGTGGGAAACAAGACAAGCACGGGAAGCAAAAGCAAGTGGGACATGCAACGTATTTAATATTTTCAGAGTATGAAATACTTTTAAAATGCAGCCAAGAGAAAACATGAACTAAAATTCGTAACAAAACCTGACAGCTTTACCTCTTAATGCTGTATTAATCCAAATCCGTCTCAGTTTTAATCCTTTCGGCTGAGTTTATTCCTTATTTCTTTTCAAAGAGAGATACTAAAAACTCAATACAGCAGCAAAGCAGCCTTTAAAAGACTTCATTTCAGTAGCCAGCCAGAAGCCATTTACAAATTAGGCAATTTTTCAAATGTTTCCAATACTCCTAATAAGAGGAATGAAGCTGAGTTCATTTGAGTGATAAGGTCTGAGATGATATTGATTAAAATATCCAAACTACTCAACAGTTGTATCCAGTCTTCCATAACATAGCTAATGCACTCTATCTCTACACAGTTAAGTTCATCTTTATCAATAACTGTGGTAGCAACTGTAACTCTTTATTAGCTCCTGACTATCAAAGAGCGTCTTGCCTGTGAATACTGCTTTCTCATCCAAATGTACTAATGTCGTGTTTTACTGGTCCTCTTATAGGGAGGAGGGTGTCCTCTCCTCCTGCCTGCCCTCCCTTGTGGTTCGTGTGCGATGATGGGGAGTGTATCAAGGAGAGCAAAGTGTGTGACTTCACCCCGCATTGTTCCTCTGGAGAGGATGAAGCCAGCTGCCGTAAGGATCTTATTTCTGAGTTCACACGTGAAAACAAACCAAATCGCACTGGTATGCTCGACTGAGCGACAGGCAGCATGAATTCCTGTTCATCCACTTTGAACCATATTATTACCTTAGTTAAATATGATTTCTATTTTTTTAATTATCTGATACCACATTCACATTTTAAGCTTCATATTTGTGGCGAACGAGTTTGTTTTTGTTTTTGCAGGATACATTTCTTATTAAATGAAAAAAAACAAACACAAAAATTATAAATATTTTAGTTCAAATCACATTTACAGTACCAAACGTCTTTAGGCACTCATTTCTTTATATTTTGCTTCCAAGAAACCAGACTTTCTCTTGAGCAACAGCTCTTCAGGCTTTCTGAAGGTCTCAGAGTTTTTCTCACTCTTATTCGTTTGTAGTCAAGTTCTTATACTTGAACATTTTCTGGGGAGTTTTAAAAAAAATTGTTAAGCCACTTAACACAGACCTATGAATTATTCAGTTTTTCAATTTTTCATTACCAAAGGCACCTAACTCATAGGAGGAACTAGCATTGTGTCTGCACATAACAGACTACTTAGCAAAAAACCAATTTTAAACTGCTTCTTTGGTCACTTTGCTATTAGCAGTCTGTTGCAAAAACAGATAATTTGTTCCCGTAAAAAAAATTCCAAAGATAACACAGTTTGAAAAGGATTAAAAAAAAAAAAAAAAAAGCGATTTTTGCAAATTTTGGTGTTTCCCAACAAAATATTAGCTGAAAAATCTGTGCAGCGTCTCCTAAAAAAAAAAAATTGAGAAAACTGGACAAGTGAAGGACAAAAGAAGAAGTCGATCCAGCAACAATCCAGAAATAGTTTTAGTGGAAAGTTGGCTGTGAAGAAGCAACTCTTAAGGTAGCAAAATAAGGAAAATCAATTTTTTTCAGTTCAAATCATCACAGTGAGTGTCAACAACAGGGTGGATTTATGAAAGAAGAAAACTACCCTCAGATTTGGATACAACATGCAGTAGCACACGGGAAGCATTTGATCGACAGCGGCTGAAATTTTCATCGTAACAATGATCCCTGATCCACTGGCAATGCAGTCAAAGCATACCTGGACAGAAAACACACAATAGCACACCATTAATCATGGATTGGCCTCTCCAGACCGCAACATTATTAAAGCAGTGTGAGATCATCTTGACAGAGAAGAGAATAAAAAAGCAGCTGTGTGTTTGCACATTTCACCACCAACAGCCAACAGCAGACCTACAGTAGAAACTGGATGCCAGAGTCAATACAAGAAAACAGACGGAGAAAACAGATTGGAAATGGTTCATAAGAAATACAAAGAGAACCTGGCAACTGAGTGGTGAAACAGCAGGGATATATGGGAAGACTTATTGGTGGCAGGTGGTTCACAAAACAGGTGGAGGGAAAAAAAGGAGGAGAAGTAAAACTGAAATTCATCAGAACTTCTCGTTTTAAATTGTGGCCTCCAGTTTTCCTGTTGTAAGTTTAATCTTTGGGAAATCATCCTGTTTAATGTAGAAGCTTTTTTTAATAAAAATTTAAATCCATTCAAATGATTAATCTACTTATTAAAAATCTTACTCTGCAGTAAAACTTGGGATTAAGTTTGTATTATTGACCTTTTACTCATAATTTGACAAAGCATGCTCATTTCAAGGCCCAGTAGAATCACTTGAACACTACAGTCTGATAAATCTTCTGGGAAACATCATGGGATGTGGCTGAAAATCATCTGTTAATGTTAATTTCACATCCAAGCCTCACCTTTATGTAACTTTGTCCTTTATGTCAATATATTTAGCCTCTGAGTGTGACTTTAAGAGTGATTCTTGTGGCTGGTACGAGCTTACCCTCGGCGATGGCTTTGACTGGGTCAGGGGCTCATCGATGGAGGTACCTCCAGACTACTATGGTCGCCCACCACCACTGGACCACTCCACGAACAGCACTGAAGGTAAGGGAAACAAACACACCACAAACCTGCTGTAGCAATGCCACCATGTGAGACATGAAGCCAGTGAGAAGGAGAAGGGAAATGCGGTAAGCCGATAACGTGATTTCACTGGATTCTAGCCAGAAAAAAAGATAATATTATCCACTGATTAAATTGAGGTTTTGTGGAAGAAAATTCCCGCACTGTCTTTTGTGAGATAAGCACTTCATGGAGAAACGCTTTCTCAGCCGTCTGAATAATAGAAAGGAAATCGACATATGCTTGTACCCATTATGCATATTAACATTATTTACAGAAATATACAAGACTCTGCAGAGGTCTATTCGAAGTTTGTGTGGCACAACATGCAACTGTATTTTTATGCCTCGTCGCATCTTCTTCCCTGAGGAGAATTAAGTCTATAGGGATGGATTTTAAAAGCAGTCTTCTTGAAGTCGGACTCCACGCAGGCACCATCTGTTGTTGTTCTCACGTAGGCTGTGTGAAGATGCTGTGAAAAAACTGCTCTGTAAGGTGGCTGTGCAGACTCTAAACTGAAGCTTTGTGAAATAATGACACACATCCTGGTGGGAGCATCTGTTTGAGGATGTAGATGACTGTGACCGCTCAAAGACTTATCTCGGGTGTGACAATGCGCAGGTATGTGGTGTGTTCAAAGAGTGATTATTTGGCAGTGGGACACCTTATATGAGCCAAGAAAACATTTCAACTTCATCACACCACCGCCTCAAACTGTACAGCATTAGACAGCATGGTTTCACCAGCCTATTCAAGCTGTTTGTGCCTTTCTAGACTTTTTAAACATGAGAACCACCAACGCTTTGCTCTGCAAAGATAAACACTGCATCTCTTATTCCAGTCTTCTATACTCTAAATATTTGTAATGTATTAGTAAGAAAGGAATCTTATTTATATTAGACTATGCAAAAGATGGACACCATTACATCAGCTATTAGCTATGAAAGTCCTGTTTATCAAGTCTCAAAGTGAGTCTTTTGGCCTTTATGTTGATGTTTTTCATGGTTTTATTGGTTTCTTCCATATTTTGAAACCTAGTGCCCTCACATTTTGCTGTTTCTCATGGAAAATCACCATAATTTGCATTACTTCAAACTTTAATATGAATAACTAATTCATGCATCCATCCATCCATACAATTTCAGCCCATCTGTATCCACAACCTGGCAAGCCATACCTAATAATCCAGTTATAGGTGTGTGTTTGAAACCAATGCTATGAAGTGCTTTTTTCATATTTTAATTTACTTAGAGAAGCATGGTAAATAACTTTTCTGTTATAATTTGTCATTAAAAATTGGAAACTTTTAGCTGCTCCCTCATTTCCCAATGGATCACCACAGCAGATGGATCCATGTGTTTGATTTGGCACAGATTTTACACCAGAAGTCTTTCCTGACACAACACTCCCATTAATCACACCAGGCATCACAGAAGCATGTGATCTCTTCTCTTAAATAGGTAAAGAAAGATTTGTTGAGGGAATTTTACAGAAGTTTGTAGAAATGTTTAATCGATTTCATGAAGGAAAAACTATCCTTTTGTAAGATACTAATCCCAAGTTGAACGAGTGAGTGTGAGTGTGAGAGTAGAAAGAATTTGCTTGTATGAATTGAATAGTTGTGAATGTTTGAATGAGGTAAGTTGTATAAAGTGCTTTGAGTGCTCAGATAGAGTAGAAAGCTCTATATAAGAACCATTCCATTTACCAAACTAATCATCACAACACGTCGCAAAATGACGAGGACATTATCTGTTCAAATACTCAAAGGTCAGCTTCACTGTTCTGCAGCAGTTATTTTTAATCACCAAGGAGAGACTGTGACCATATTTCACAGTTAGTCTGGTCCAGAGTAAGTGACACTAATCTTTGACGTCCCACTTATTAAATATCTTCAAGCTCTTAATTACAGCAAAGATTGTTTTAAGTTGTTGGCTGAAGCATATAAAACAGCACTGCTGTATTATTATAGCCACTATGTGGTTTTTTTGTTGCATCTCTGGTTTGAAAGAAAAGATAGAACCTGAACTAGAATCAAGTTAAAGAACTTTTCTATTCTGTGCCTACTTGCAGTTATCTTCCAGCTGAAAACTTCTTTTTTCTCAGCTTTGTTTTTTAAGCTGTATTATTATTATTATTATTATTATTATTATTATTATTATTATTATTATTATTATTATTATTATTATTATTATTATTATTATTATTATTTTTGTGCT